>NW_027315735.1:37944152-38004152 GCF_026437365.1 Eucyclogobius newberryi | reverse complement strand
AGGCTCCTCCCACTTGAGGTCCTGGTGATGGAGGCTCCACTTGAGGTCCTGGTGATGGAGGCTCCACTTGAGGTCCTGGTGATGGTGGCTCCTCCCACTTGAGGTCCTGGTGATGGTGGCTCCTCCCACTTGAGGTCCTGGTGATGGAGGCTCCCACTTGAGGTCCTGGTGATGGTGGCTCCCACTTGAGGTCCTGGTGATGGTGGCTCCTCCCACTTGAGGTCCTGGTGATGGTGGCTCCCACTTGAGGTCCTGGTGATGGTGGCTCCTCCCACTTGAGGTCCTGGTGATGGTGGCTCCACTTGAGGTCCTGGTAATGGTGGCTCCCACTTGAGGTCCTGGTGATGGTGGCTCCTCCCACTTGAGGTCCTGGTGATGGTGGCTCCCACTTGAGGTCCTGGTGATGGTGGCTCCTCCCACTTGAGGTCCTGGTGATGGAGGCTCCCACTTGAGGTCCTGGTGATGGTGGCTCCTCCCACTTGAGGTCCTGGTGATGGTGGCTCCTCCCACTTGAGGTCCTGGTGATGGTGGCTCCCACTTGAGGTCCTGGTGATGGTGGCTCCTCCCACTTGAGGTCCTGGTGATGGTGGCTCCACTTGAGGTCCTGGTAATGGTGGCTCCCACTTGAGGTCCGGGTGATGGTGGCTCCCACTTGAGGTCCTGGTGATGGTGGCTCCTCCCACTTGAGGTCCTGGTGATGGTGGCTCCTCCCACTTGAGGTCCTGGTGATGGAGGCTCCCACTTGAGGTCCTGGTAATGGTGGCTCCTCCCACTTGAGGTCCTGGTGATGGAGGCTCCCACTTGAGGTCCTGGTAATGGTGGCTCCTCCCACTTGAGGTCCTGGTGATGGTGGCTCCCACTTGAGGTCCTGGTGATGGAGGCTCCCACTTGAGGTCCTGGTAATGGTGGCTCCTCCCACTTGAGGTCCTGGTGATGGTGGCTCCCACTTGAGGTCCTGGTGATGGAGGCTCCTCCCACTTGAGGTCCTGGTGATGGTGGCTCCCACTTGAGGTCCTGGTGATGGAGGCTCCACTTGAGGTCCTGGTGATGGTGGCTCCTCCCAGTTGAGGTCCTGGTAATGGTGGCTCCTCCCACTTGAGGTCCTGGTGATGGTGACTCCCACTTGAGGTCCAGGTGATGGAGGCTCCCACTTGAGGTCCTGGTGATGGTGGCTCCACTTGAGGTCCTGGTGATGGTGGCTCCTCCCAGTTGAGGTCCTGGTAATGGTGGCTCCTCCCACTTGAGGTCCTGGTGATGGTGGCTCCCACTTGAGGTCCTGGTGATGGAGGCTCCACTTGAGGTCCTGGTGATGGTGGCTCCTCCCAGTTGAGGTCCTGGTAATGGTGGCTCCTCCCACTTGAGGTCCTGGTGATGGTGACTCCCACTTGAGGTCCAGGTGATGGAGGCTCCCACTTGAGGTCCTGGTGATGGTGGCTCCACTTGAGGTCCTGGTGATGGTGGCTCCTCCCACTTGAGGTCCTGGTGATGGTGGCTCCTCCCACTTGAGGTCCTGGTGATGGTGGCTCCTCCCACTTGAGGTCCTGGTGATGGTGGCTCCCACTTGAGGTCCTGGTGATGGTGGCTCCTCCCACTTGAGGTCCTGGTGATGGTGGTTCCCACTTGAGGTCCTGGTGATGGAGGCTCCTCCCACTTGAGGTCCTGGTGATGGAGGCTCCACTTGAGGTCCTGGTGATGGTGACTCCACTTGAGGTCCTGGTGATGGTGGCTCCTCCCACTTGAGGTCCTGGTGATGGTGGCTCCTCCCAGTTGAGGTCCTGGTGATGGAGGCTCCTCCCACTTGAGGTCCTGGTGATGGTGGCTCCTCCCACTTGAGGTCCTAGTGATGGTGGCTCCTCCCACTTGAGGTCCTAGTGATGGTGGCTCCTCCCACTTGAGGTCCAGGTGATGGTGGCTCCTCCCACTTGAGGTCCAGGTGATGGTGGCTCCCACTTGAGGTCCTGGTGATGGAGGCTCCTCCCACTTGAGGTCCAGGTGATGGTGGCTCCCACTTGAGGTCCTAGTGATGGTGGCTCCTCCCACTTGAGGTCCTAGTGATGGTGGCTCCTCCCACTTGAGGTCCTGGTGATGGTGGCTCCTCCCAGTTGAGGTCCTGGTAATGGTGGCTCCTCCCACTTGAGGTCCTGGTGATGGTGACTCCCACTTGAGGTCCTGGTGATGGTGGCTCCTCCCACTTGAGGTCCTGGTGATGGAGGCTCCTCCCACTTGAGGTCCTGGTGATGGTGGCTCCTCCCACTTGAGGTCCTAGTGATGGTGTCTCCTCCCACTTGAGGTCCAGGTGATGGTGGCTCCTCCCACTTGAGGTCCTAGTGATGGTGGTAATGCACTAGTAGTACTTGTGCTGCAGTAATAGTATTTATACTTTAGTAGTAGCACTTTTAATGCAGTAATAGTACTTACACTGCAGTAGTAGTACTTGTACTCCAGTTTTGCTGTACTTTTACTGCAGGTTCGGTCATGGCGTCTTCGTGCTATGTTTGGAGGCGGTCTTTAAGAAGCTGGCGGGGGCGGAGCTTCAGATTGAGGCATTGCTAGGGAAACCGAGCATTCTGACCTATCGCTACGCAGAACACCTGATGACATCACAGATGACATCATCAGACCTGAGGCTCAGGACCATCTACGCTATCGGGTCAGATGCCCTCCCCGTGTGTGTCAGAGTGTGTCAGATGCCCTCCCCGTGTGAGTCAGAGTGTGTCAGATGCCCTCCCCGTGTGTGTCAGAGTGTGTCAGATGCCCTCCCCGTGTGAGTCAGAGTGTGTCAGATGCCCTCCCCGTGTGTGTCAGAGTGTGTCAGATGCCCTCCCCGTGTGAGTCAGAGTGTGTCAGATGCCCTCCCCGTGTGAGTCAGAGTGTGTCAGATGCCCTCCCCGTGTGTGTAATGTCCCTCATGTCTTCTTCTCATTCAGGGACAATCCTCTGACAGACATTTACGGTGCTAATCTTTACGACCGTTTCCTCAAACACAATTCCGTAACAGCGATGACAACATCTAGCAGGGTGTCCATGGCGACGGGGGAGGCAGTCGCCACAGCGATGGGAGGAGTCCCCAAGGAGGAGGAGGGGCTTGTGTCAGGCGCTGACGAGTGCCGCTCCGTCCTGGTAACACTACATAGCGTGTGTTTAGCGTGTGCTTAGCGTGTGTTTAGCGTGTGCTTAGCATGTGTTTAGCGTGTGTTTAGCTTGTGCTTAGCGTGTGCTTAGCGTGTGTTTAGTGTGTGCTCAGCGTGTGTTTAGCGTGTGCTTAGCGTGTGTTTAGCGTGTGTTTAGCTTGTGCTTAGCGTGTGTTTAGCTTGTGCTTAGCGTGTGTTTAGCGTGTGCTCAGCGTGTGTTTAGTGTGTGCTTAGCGTGTGTTTAGTGTGTTCTTAGCGTGTGCTTAGCTTGTGCTTAGCGTGTGTTTAGCGTGTGCTCAGCGTGTGTTTAGCGTGTGCTTAGCTTGTGTTTAGCGTGTGTTTAGCTTGTGCTTAGCGTGTGTTTAGCGTGTGCACAGCGTGTGTTTAGTGTGTGCTTAGCGTGTGTTTAGCTTGTGCTTAGCGTGTGTTTAGTGTGTAATCAGCGTGTGTTTAGCGTGTGCTTAGCTTGTGCATAGCGTGTGTTTAGTGTGTGGTTAGCGTGTGTTTAGCGTATGCTTAGCTTGTGTTTAGCTTGTGCTTAGCGTGTGTTTAGCGTGTGCTCAGCGTGTGTTTAGTGTGTGCTTAGCGTGTGTTTAGCGTGTGCTTAGCGTGTGTTTAGCGTGTGCTTAGCGTGTGCTTAGCTTGTGCATAGTGTGTGTTTAGCGTGTGGTTAGCGTGTGTTTAGCGTATGCTTAGCGTGTGCTTAGCGTGTGCTTAGCGTGTGTTTAGCTTGTGTTTAGCTTGTGCTTAGCGTGTGTTTAGCCTGTGCTCAGCGTGTGTTTAACGTGTGCTTAGCGTGTGCTTAGCGTGTGCTTAGCGTGTGTTTAGCGTGTGCTTAGCTTGTGCATAGCGTGTGTTTAGCGCGTGGTTAGCGTGTGTTTAGCGTATGCTTAGCGTGTGTTTAGCGTGTGCTTAGCTTGTGCATAGCGTGTGTTTAGTGTGTGGTTAGCGTGTGTTTAGCGTATGCTTAGCTTGTGTTTAGCTTGTGCTTAGCGTGTGTTTAGCGTGTGCTCAGCGTGTGTTTAGTGTGTGCTTAGCGTGTGTTTAGCGTGTGCTTAGCGTGTGTTTAGCGTGTGCTTAGCGTGTGCTTAGCTTGTGCATAGTGTGTGTTTAGCGTGTGGTTAGCGTGTGTTTAGCGTATGCTTAGCGTGTGCTTAGCGTGTGTTTAGCTTGTGTTTAGCTTGTGCTTAGCGTGTGTTTAGCGTGTGCTCAGCGTGTGTTTAGTGTGTGCTTAGCGTGTGTTTAACGTTTGCTTAGCGTGTGCTTAGCGTGTGTTTAGCGTGTGTTTAGCTTGTGCTTAGCGTGTGTTTAGTGTGTGCTCAGCGTGTGTTTAGCGTGTGCTTAGCGTGTGTTTAGCTTGTGTTTAGCTTGTGTTTAGCGTGTGCTCAGCGTGTGTTTAGTGTGTGCTTAGCGTGTGCTTAGCGTGTGTTTAGCTTGTGCTTAGCTTGTGCTTAGCGTGTGTTTAGCGTGTGTTTAGCGTATGCTTAGCGTGTGTTTAGCGTGTGCTTAGCTTGTGTTTAGTGTGTGCTTAGCGTGTGCTTAGCGTGTGTTTAGCGTGACTCCTGTGCTCTGCCTCAGGTGTGCACAGGTGTGTTTGACCCCACCTCCCCGCTGCCCCCAGACCAGTGGGCGGGGCTAGAGCCGGAGCTGCTGCAGCCACACCACACGGTGCAGGACGTGGAGGAGGCCGTGGAGCTGATCCTGCAGAGGGAAGGACTGTAGAGTAGAAACATATATGATGTGTCCATACAAACCTCTAACACGGTAGCATCATATGGTATATAGAGCATACAGGGGGCCCGGACCCCTGAAATAACCATGAACCCAACCCGGGATACCCACAGCAAAATTAGATTTCTGTAGTAATTTCAAGTTTTAAACCATTTAAAATTAGATTTAATTGAATTTATTTCTGTAGTTTGTTATCTGACCCAGTTTCACTAAAACTGACTGAGATCAAATACAATGTAATCATTTTAACATATCTTGAAATCATCTTGGAACCCCACTTTGGGAACCAGAAGAGAACTAAACACTCATTTAAACTGTCGAGGTAAAGAGCAGGCGTCACGGTGCAGGCGTCACGGTGCAGGCGTCACGGTGCAGGCGTCACGGTGCAGGCGTCACGGTGCGTGCAGGCGTCACGGTGCGTGCAGGCGTCACGGTGCAGGCGTCACGGTGCAGGCGTCACGGTGCAGGCGTCACGGTGCAGGCGTCACGGTGCAGGCGTCACGGTGCAGGCGTCACGGTGCGTGCAGGCGTCACGGTGCGTGCAGGCGTCACGGTGCAGGCGTCACGGTGCGTGCAGGCGTCACGGTGTGTGCAGGCGTCACGGTGCAGGCGTCACGGTGCGTGCGTCACGGTGCGTGCAGGCGTCACGGTGTGTGCAGGCGTCACGGTGCAGGCGTCACGGTGCGTCGTCACAGTGCGTGCAGGCGTCACGGTGCGTGCAGGCGTCACGGTGTGTGCAGGCGTCACGGTGTGTGCAGGCGTCACGGTGCAGGCGTCACTGTGTGTGCAGGCGTCACGGTGTGTGCAGGCGTCACGGTGTGTGCAGGCGTCACGGTGTGTGCAGGCGTCACGATGTGTGCAGGCGTCAGTGTGCGGGCGTCACGGTGTGTGCAGGCGTCACGGTGTGTGCAGGCGTCATGGTGCAGGCGTCACGGTGTGTGCAGGCGTCACGGTGTGTGCAGGCGTCAGTGTGCAGGCGTCACGGTGTGTGCAGGCGTCACGGTGTGTGCAGGCGTCACGGTGTGTGCAGGCGTCACGGTGTGTGCAGGCGTCACGGTGTGTGCAAGCGTCAGTGTGTGTGCAGGCGTCAGTGTGCAGGCGTCACGGTGTGTGCAGGCGTCACGGTGTGTGCAGGCGTCACGGTGTGTGCAGGCGTCACGTTGTGTGCAGGCGTCACGGTCTGTGCAGGCGTCACGGTGTGTGCAGGCGTCAGTGTGCAGGCGTCACGGTGTGTGCAGGCGTCACGGTGTGTGCAGGCGTCACGGTGTGTGCAGGCGTCACGGTGCAGGCGTCACACGTCACGTTGTGTGCAGGCGTCACGGTGCGTGCAGGCGTCACGGTGCGTGCAGGCGTCACGGTGCGTGCAGGCGTCACGGTCACGGTGCGTGCAGGCGTCACGGTGCGTGCAGGCGTCACGTTGCGTGCAGGCGTCACGTTGCGTGCAGGCGTCACGGTCACGGTGCGTGCAGGCGTCACGGTGCGTGCAGGCGTCACGGTGCGTGCAGGCGTCACGTTGCGTGCAGGCGTCACGTTGCGTGCAGGCGTCACGGTCACGGTGCGTGCAGGCGTCACGTTGCGTGCAGGCGTCACGTTGCGTGCAGGCGTCACGGTCACGGTGCGTGCAGGCGTCACGGTGCGTGCAGGCGTCACGGTGCGTGCAGGCGTCACGGTGCGTGCAGGCGTCACGGTGCGTGCAGGCGTCACGGTGCGTGCAGGCGTCACGGTCACGGTGCGTGCAGGCGTCACGTTGCGTGCAGGCGTCACGGTGCGTGCAGGCGTCACGGTGCGTGCAGGCGTCACGGTGCGTGCAGGCGTCACGGTGCGTGCAGGCGTCACGGTGCGTGCAGGCGTCACGGTGCGTGCAGGCGTCACGGTGTGTGCAAGCGTCAGTGTGTGTGCAGGCGTCAGTGTGCAGGCGTCACGGTGTGTGCAGGCGTCACGGTGTGTGCAGGCGTCACGGTGTGTGCAGGTGTCACACGTCACGTTGTGTGCAGGCGTCACGGTGTGTGCAGGCGTCACGTTGTGTGCAGGCGTCACGGTCTGTGCAGGCGTCAGTGTGCAGGCGTCACGGTGTGTGCAGGCGTCACGGTGTGTGCAGGCGTCAGTGTGCAGGCGTCACGGTGTGTGCAGGCGTCACGGTGTGTGCAGGCGTCACGGTGTGTGCAGGCGTAACGGTGTGCAGGCGTCACGGTGTGTGCAGGCGTCACGGTGCAGGCGTCACACGTCACGTTGTGTGCAGGCGTCACGGTGCGTGCAGGCGTCACGGTGCGTGCAGGCGTCACGGTGCGTGCAGGCGTCACGGTCACGGTGCGTGCAGGCGTCACGGTGCGTGCAGGCGTCACGGTGCGTGCAGGCGTCACGTTGCGTGCAGGCGTCACGTTGCGTGCAGGCGTCACGGTCACGGTGCGTGCAGGCGTCACGTTGCGTGCAGGCGTCACGGTCACGGTGCGTGCAGGCGTCACGGTGCGTGCAGGCGTCACGGTGCGTGCAGGCGTCACGGTGCGTGCAGGCGTCACGGTCACGGTGCGTGCAGGCGTCACGGTCACGGTGCGTGCAGGCGTCACGGTGCGTGCAGGCGTCACGTTGCGTGCAGGCGTCACGTTGCGTGCAGGCGTCACGGTCACGGTGCGTGCAGGCGTCACGTTGCGTGCAGGCGTCACGGTCACGGTGCGTGCAGGCGTCACGGTGCGTGCAGGCGTCACGGTGCGTGCAGGCGTCACGGTGCGTGCAGGCGTCACGGTGCGTGCAGGCGTCACGGTGCGTGCAGGCGTCACGGTCACGGTGCGTGCAGGCGTCACGGTGCGTGCAGGCGTCACGGTGCGTGCAGGCGTCACGGTGCGTGCAGGCGTCACGGTGCGTGCAGGCGTCACGGTGCAGGAGCCTCAGTGATCAACACTTAAAACAAACTGATAACAATTAAACTTGCCGTCTATAATACACTCATACAAATATGTCCTATAAAAAGTGTCACTTAAGCCCATTTTATTCATCTGTCTCAAGACAATGAGTTCTGCTTTTGTTGTATCATGTTTTAACATAAATTAACACTAAATAGAATGAAACATAAAATACGTGTTTTGTGAGTTGTCCTGTTCTTTTACACTCAACCTGAATAAAATGGTGCATATCTGTTTGTGATGTGTAATTACTGTGTTATGGATCAAATGTATGTTAAATGATGACAGCTTGTGTGAACATGAAGCCTGGACAAAGGTCAGAACTCCTCTGCACGTGGTAAACGACGCACAAGAGTCAGTTTATTCACCTTGTTTCACAATTAAACTTCTGAAACTGTTAAATGAACAAAACAATCCCGCTCCAAGATGGCGGCGCCCGTGCACCGGAAGTAGGTAGAGGGCCGCGCCTGCGCAGTGCGGCTCCTCGGGTCCTGTAAAGATGTCTGAGACGACGGGGAGGGAGCGGAGCCGAGGACCCGACACTGACGGACAGGACACGCAGCGCTCTGCTTTGACCCGCTCCAGGTGAGTCCAGAGCCGCCGCCGAAGCCCCGGGGCTGCACCGGGGAGCGGCGGAAGCTCCGGGGCTGCGGGCGGGACGCCTTGAACGCGCAGAGAGCAGCTCGGTTTGGTTATAAACGCAGTAAAGTGCAGCGGGGATCGCAGCGCTGTGGCAGGGGCGGGTCCGCCATCTTAAGTGCAGTGTAGCGCCTAAACAAGCACCACTGTTCGGTTCAGGAGCTCGTCTCTGCGGGAGAAAAGCCCCGGTACCGGAGGCGGGAGTCACACAGAGCTGTGGCGGCCGTGGCTCCGCTCTGAGGCCGGGCCAGGCTCGGTTTGAGGACTCGGGGCTCGGAGCTGTGTCGCCACAGCCTTTGTTTCCTCCCCCCGCTTTTCCCGCCTCCTCCTCCGTGTTTGTGCGCGCGGGCCTCACGGCGCATGCGTGTAACCATGGCGCTGTGGCGCTTTGCACAGAAGCAGCAGCGCGTTTAACGCGCCTTTTCCTGATCAAAACCCCTGAAATCACCTCACGGCCCGTAATAACCTGCTCATGAATGATTTATTATCACGATCCGCCCTCTTTTATGCGGCTTCCCGCGCACTCCGCTCCCGTGCAGCTGCAGACGTGTTTACTTTCATTCACCGCGGATTTGTGCCGTGATCAGTGATTGATGA
Organism: Eucyclogobius newberryi; assembly: GCF_026437365.1. NCBI lineage: Eukaryota > Metazoa > Chordata > Actinopteri > Gobiiformes > Gobiidae > Eucyclogobius > Eucyclogobius newberryi. The sequence continues at coordinate 37,995,157 of NW_027315735.1, read as the reverse complement.
GCCGCTCCGGAGCTCCGTGAGCCTCAGCGGGACTCGGGCTCTGCTTTCCCCGCTCCGGAGCTCCGTGAGCCTCAGCGGGACTCGGGCTCTGCTTTCCCCGCTCCGGAGCTCCGTGAGCCTCAGCGGGACTCGGGCTCTGCTTTCCCCGCTCCGGAGCTCCGTGAGCCTCAGCGGGACTCGGGCTCTGCTTTCCCCGCTCCGGAGCTCCGTGAGCCTCAGCGGGACTCGGGCTCTGCTTTCCCCGCGGAAAGAGCGTGTTTCCTGGGTCAGAGCCTTGACTGCTCGGGTTCAGCTCCGGAGCCTCCGCGGCAGATCGGAGTGTTCCTGTAAAGAACATGAGAGAAATCAAGCATTATTCTGTTCATTAGCATTAATTAAGGCCCTTGAATGTGTGAAAAGTGTTGTGGGTTAATGTTATTGGACCATTTACAACACTTACTGTGTTCAGCCTGATCATTCACGTTTTTTAAAATAACCTGACGTCATGAACCGTTTGGGTGAACCCCACATGATGGCGTCAAACTACGTCACGTTCCAAGAATAAGTCAAAAGTTAAAACTGCAAGCGGTGATGAAGGGCCTTTGCACCGCGGAAGTGCACTTCAGCTGGAGGCGTGGCCGTGCATAGAAATGTCACATGGGAGATAATAGTTTCCGTCTCATAATAACTTTGCAGGGGGTGCTGGAGAGACATTTTTAAAGTTTTATTTATCTTTTTAAATATGGTAAACACACAAGCGCCTCAGCGGTGGACGGGAGTTCTCATGCTACGTACACACCGCGGCGTCAAATGGCGCCTGGCGTGAGAAGTTGGACGTCTGTACATTTGAAGACAGACGCCCCGGACGCTCCTTTACATAGACTTTGAATGTAAATATTTGGACAGATTGAGACGCAAACATCTTGTTGTCCAGATGATACATGTAACGGGTGTGTAACAGCACGCCGTATGCAGAACCGAGGAGCAGGGAGTTGTCATCAAACTTTTATTGTCTGTGGCACAAAACATTGAAGCATTTATGCCTCCACACTGCAATACCGGCTCCCCTCGGCACGCGGTAGAATTGCCTTGCGAGGGAACCTACATCATACACAGTAACCAAATAATACAGTTGAGCAATTAACATTTTTCTTACAATTTACATGGATATGGGGTTAAATATGCACAAATTAAAAACAGACATTGCAAAACAAAAGCAAAACATACCTGTGGCACAAAACATTACAGCATTTATGCCTTCACACTGCACTACCTATAAAATAAAAATGCACGTGAGCTGCGCACATCGCAAGCTAACATGGTCATACACTTACATTAGGTCTACATAGTATGTATTTCATTGAATTAACGCATACACTCGCACAAAATCACATTCGCAACCAGTGTTTGACGAACAAGCGCCCTTTGTTTGGTTTAAAAACGTATTAATTCAATGAAATACATCAAGTTTCCCGGAGCAAAACGTACCCTCTGCACACGGTAGAATTGCACTGTGAGGCGAGTATAAACCCCGTAACGATCAGAGTAACCGTGACAAGTATAAACCCTGTAACGATCAGAGTAACCGTGACAAGTATAAACCCCGTAACGATCAGAGTAACCGTGACAAGTATAATCCCTGTAACGATCACAGAGTAACCGTGACAAGTATAAACCCCGTAACGATCAGAGTAACCGTGACGAGTATAAACCCCGTAACGATCAGAGTAACCGTGACGAGTATAAACCCTGTAACGATCACAGAGTAACCGTGACGAGTATAAACCCTGTAACGATCAGAGTAACCGTGACGAGTACAAACCCTGTAACGATCAGAGTAACCGTGACGAGTATAAACCCTGTAACGATCACAGAGTAACCGTGACAAGTATAAACCCCGTAACGATCAGAGTAACCGTGACGAGTATAAACCCCGTAACGATCAGAGTAACCGTCACGAGTATAAACCCTGTAACGATCAGAGTAACCGTCACGAGTATAAACCCTGTAACGATAAGAGTAACCGTGACGAGTACAAACCCTGTAACGGTAAGAGTAACCGTGACGAGTACAAACCCTGTAACGATCAGAGTAACCGTGACGAGTATAAACCCTGTAACGATCAGAGTAACCGTGACGAGTACAAACCCTGTAACGGTAAGAGTAACCGTGACGAGTATAAACCCTGTAACGATCAGAGTAACCGTGACGAGTATAAACCCTGTAACGATCAGAGTAACCGTGACGAGTATAAACCCTGTAACGATCAGAGTAACCGTGACGAGTATAAACCCTGTAACGATCAGAGTAACCGTGACGAGTATAAACCCTGTAACGATCAGAGTAACCGTGACGAGTATAAACCCTGTAACGATCAGAGTAACCGTGACGAGTGTAAACCCCGTAACGATCACAGAGTAACCGTGACGAGTGTAAACCCCGTAACGATCAGAGTAACCGTGACGAGTATAAACCCCGTAACGATCAGAGTAACCGTGACGAGTATAAACCCCGTAACGATCAGAGTAACCGTGACGAGTATAAACCCCGTAACGATCACAGAGTAACCGTGACGAGTATAAACCCCGTAACGATCAGAGTAACCGTGAAGAGTATAAACCCCGTAACGATCAGAGTAACCGTGACGAGTATAAACCCCGTAACGATCAGAGTAACCGTGACGAGTATTAACCCCGTAACGATCAGAGTAACCGTGACGAGTATAAACCCCGTAACGATCAGAGTAACCGTGACGAGTATAAACCCCGTAACGATCAGAGTAACCGTGACGAGTATAAACCCCGTAACGATCAGAGTAACCGTGACGAGTATAAACCCCGTAACGATCAGAGTAACCGCGACGAGTACAAACCCCGTAACGATCACAGAGTAACCGCGACGAGTATAAACCCCGTAACGATCACAGAGTAACCGTGACGAGTATAAACCCCGTAACGATCAGAGTAACCGTGACGAGTATAAACCCCGTAACGATCACAGAGTAACCGTGACGAGTATAAACCCCGTAACGATCACTGAGTAACCGTGACGAGTATAAACCCCGTAACGATCACTGAGTAACCGTGACGAGTATAAACCCCGTAACGATCACAGAGTAACCGTGACGAGTATAAACCCCGTAACGATCAGAGTAACCGTGACGAGTATAAACCCCTTAACGATCACAGAGTAACCGTGACGAGTATAAACCCCGTAACGATCAGAGTAACCGTCACGAGTATAAACCCTGTAACGATAAGAGTAACCGCGACGAGTACAAACCCCGTAACGATCACAGAGTAACCGTGACGAGTATAAACCCCGTAACGATCACAGAGTAACCGTGACGAGTATAAACCCCGTAACGATCACAGAGTAATCGTGACGAGTACAAACCCCGTAACGATCAGAGTAACCGTGACGAGTATAAACCCCGTAACGATCACAGAGTAACCGTGACGAGTATAAACCCCGTAACGATCACAGAGTAACCGTGACGAGTATAAACCCCGTAACGATCAGAGTAACCGTGACGAGTATAAACCCCGTAACGATCAGAGTAACCGTGAAGAGTATAAACCCCGTAACGTTCAGAGTAACCGTGACGAGTATAAACCCCGTAACGATCACAGAGTAACCGTGACGAGTATAAACCCCGTAACGATCAGAGTAACCGTGACGAGTATAAACCCCGTAACGATCAGAGTAACCGTGACGAGTATAAACCCCGTAACGATAAGAGTAACCGTGACGAGTACAAACCCTGTAACGATAAGAGTAACCGTGACGAGTACAAACCCCGTAACGATAAGAGTAACCGTGACGAGTACAAACCCCGTAACGATCAGAGTAACCGTGACGAGTATAAACCCTGTAACGATCAGAGTAACTGTGACGAGTATAAACCCTGTAACGATCAGAGTAACCGTGACGAGTATAAACCCTGTAGCGATCACAGAGTAACCGTGACGAGTGTAAACCCTGTAACGATCAGAGTAACCGTGACGAGTGTAAACCCTGTAACGATCAGAGTAACCGTGACGAGTGTAAACCCTGTAACGATCAGAGTAACCGTGACGAGTATAAACCCTGTAACGATCAGAGTAACCGTGACGAGTATAAACCCTGTAACGATCAGAGTAACCGTGACGAGTATAAACCCTGTAACGATCAGAGTAACCGTGACGAGTATAAACCCTGTAACGATCACAGAGTAACCGTGACGAGTATAAACCCTGTAACGATCACAGAGTAACCGTGACGAGTATAAACCCTGTAACGATCACAGAGTAACCGTGACGAGTATAAACCCCGTAACGATCACAGAGTAACCGTGACGAGTATAAACCCCGTAACGATCAGAGTAACCGTGACGAGTATAAACCCCGTAACGATCAGCGTAACCGTGACGAGTATAAACCCTGTAACGATAAGAGTAACCGTGACGAGTACAAACCCTGTAACGATAAGAGTAACCGTGACGAGTACAAACCCTGTAACGATAAGAGTAACCGTGACGAGTACAAACCCTGTAACGATCAGAGTAACCGTGACGAGTATAAACCCTGTAACGATCACAGAGTAACCGTGACGAGTGTAAACCCTGTAACGATCACAGAGTAACCGTGACGAGTGTAAACCCCGTAACGATCAGAGTAACCGTGACAAGTATAAACCCCGTAACGATCAGAGTAACCGTGACAAGTATAAACCCCGTAACGATCAGAGTAACCGTGACAAGTATAAACCCCGTAACGATCAGAGTAACCGTGACGAGTATAAACCCCGTAACGATCAGAGTAACCGTGACGAGTATAAACCCCGTAACGATCAGAGTAACCGTGACGAGTATAAACCCCGTAACGATCAGAGTAACCGTGACGAGTATAAACTCCGTAACGATCAAAGAGTAACCGTCACGAGTACAAACCCTGTAACGATCACAGAGTAACCGTGACGAGTACAAACCCTGTAACGATCACAGAGTAACCGTGACGAGTATAAACCCTGTAACGATAAGAGTAACCGTGACGAGTACAAACCCTGTAACGATCAGAGTAACCGTGACGAGTATAAACCCCGTAACGATCAGAGTAACCGTGACGAGTACAAACCCTGTAACGATCAGAGTAACCGTGACGAGTATAAACCCTGTAACGATCAGAGTAACCGTGACGAGTATAAACCCCGTAACGATCACAGAGTAACCGTCACGAGTATAAACCCCGTAACGATCAGAGTAACCGTCACGAGTACAAACCCTGTAACGATAAGAGTAACCGTGACAAGTACAAACCCTGTAACGATCAGAGTAACCGTGACGAGTATAAACCCTGTAACGATCACAGAGTAACCGTGACGAGTATAAACCCTGTAACGATCACAGAGTAACCGTGACGAGTATAAACCCTGTAACGATAAGAGTAACCGTGACGAGTATAAACCCCGTAACGATCAGAGTAACCGTGACGAGTATAAACCCCGTAACGATCAGAGTAACCGTGACGAGTATAAACCCTGTAACGATCAGAGTAACCGTGACGAGTATAAACCCCGTAACGATCACAGAGTAACCGTGACGAGTATAAACCCCGTAACGATCAGAGTAACCGTGACGAGTATAAACCCCGTAACGATCAGAGTAACCGTGACGAGTATAAACCCCGTAACGATCAGAGTAACCGTGACGAGTATAAACCCCGTAACGATCAGAGTAACCGTGACGAGTATAAACCCCGTAACGATCACAGAGTAACCGTGACGAGTATAAACCCCGTAACGATCAGAGTAACCGTGACGAGTATAAACCCCGTAACGATCAGAGTAACCGTGACGAGTATAAACCCCGTAACGATCAGAGTAACCGTGACGAGTATAAACCCCGTAACGATCAGAGTAACCGTGACGAGTATAAACCCCGTAACGATCAGAGTAACCGTGACGAGTATAAACTCCGTAGCGATCACAGAGTAACCGTGACGAGTATAAACCCTGTAACGATCACAGAGTAACCGTGACGAGTATAAACCCCGTAACGATCAGAGTAACCGTGACGAGTATAAACCCCGTAACGATCAGAGTAACCGTCACGAGTATAAACCCCGTAACGATCAGAGTAACCGTCACGAGTACAAACCCTGTAACGATAAGAGTAACCGTGACGAGTACAAACCCTGTAACGATCAGAGTAACCGTGACGAGTATAAACCCTGTAACGATCACAGAGTAACCGTGACGAGTATAAACCCCGTAACGATCACAGAGTAACCGTGACAAGTATAAACCCTGTAACGATAAGAGTAACCGTGACGAGTATAAACCCTGTAACGATCAGAGTAACCGTGACGAGTATAAACCCTGTAACGATAAGAGTAACCGTGACGAGTACAAACCCTGTAACGATCAGAGTAACCGTGACGAGTATAAACCCCGTAACGATCAGAGTAACCGTGACGAGTATAAACCCTGTAACGATCAGAGTAACCGTGACGAGTATAAACCCTGTAACGATCACAGAGTAACCGTGACGAGTATAAACCCCGTAACGATCAGAGTAACCGTGATGAGTATAAACCCCGTAACGATCAGAGTAACCGTCACGAGTATAAACCCCGTAACGATCAGAGTAACCGTCACGAGTATAAACCCCGTAACGATCAGAGTAACCGTGACGAGTATAAACCCTGGATTTGTATTCCTCTAAAGTGAATGTTTTTCTGGACTAAACTGACTCAAAAAGACCTTTTATAACAAAGACCGTGACATTATTTAATCAAAATGTCAAAAAAGAATAAACTACTTCTGATAAGATAAGATAAGATATTCCTTTATTGTCCCACATGGGGAAATTTCATTGGTGCAACGCAGGAAGATCCAGAAGAACAGATCACTTATAGGAAGTCTGAAAAACACTTTCAGTAGAAGATCTCCTATAAACAAATAAAAACTCCCATAGACAAATAAATAAATAAATAAATAAATACCATGTCATGTGATCATGACAGTAATTGCACATGAATATGTGTCACGACAGCACATGGATTGCACATGAATTTTACAGTAATTGCACATGAATTGCACATGAATCACAACAGTAATTGCACATATGACAGAATTGCACATCAGTATTAGGTTAGGTCAGTATTGCGAGTGTTCAGGACTAACAGTGTTTGTTATAAAGTCTGACAGCAGCAGGAAGGAAAGACCTACGGAACCTTTCCTTCACACATCGAGGGTGGATCAGTCTCTCACTGAAGCTGCTCTCCAGAGCGGAGAGAGTGTCCTGCAGGGGGTGACATTCATGGTCCAGCATAGATGTGAATCTAGCCAGGACCCTCCTGTCCCCCACCTCCTGCACCGAGTCCAGAGCACAGCCCAGGACGGAGCTGGACTTCTTGATGACTCTGTCCAGCCTCTTCCTCTCTCTCCCTGTGATGCTGCTGCTCCAGCAGGCCACACCTACAGGAGCTGATGCACCACAGAGTCAGAGAAGGTCTTCAGGAGTGGCCCTGTCACTCCTGAAGACCTGAGTCTCCTCAGGAGGAAGAGCCGACTCTGGCTCTTCCTGTACAGTCTGTGGTTCAGATGAACACCCAGGTCCTTGTATGAGTCACTCTCTCAATGTCCCGTCCCTGGATGTTCACTGGTGAGGGGGCAGTGGGGTGGCGTCTGCGGAAATCCACCACCATCTCCTTGGTCTTCCCCGCGTTGATGAGGAGGTGGTTCCACAAAGTCCTGCTCCAGTCCTCTGTACTCCGCGTCATCGTCGTCCGTGATGAGTCCGATGATGGCAGAGTCGTCAGAGAACTTCTGCAGGACACAGCTGTCCGTGTCATGTCTGAAGTCTGCAGTGTAAAGGGTGAAGAGAAAGGGCGCGAGGACAGTGCCCTGGGGCGCCCCCACACTGCAGGTTCCCCACACTGCAGGTCCGAGTGTCAGACACACAGTCCCGGGCTCTCACAAACTGGGGTCGGTCCGTGAGGTAGTCCAGGATCCACTCTTCCAGGTCATACTCCACACCAACCGTCTCCAGCTTGTCCCTCAGGAGCTGATGGTGTTGAAGGCGCTGGAAAGATCGAAGAACAGAATCTTCACAGAGCTGCCAGGCTTCTCCAGGTGAGAGAGAGAGAGCGGGGCAGCAGGGAGATAACGGCGTCCTCCACTCCGATGCCAGACCGATATGCAAACTGCAGCGGGTCCATGGCTGAGCTCACGGTGGAGCGGAGGTGGTCCAGGACTAGCCGCTCCAGTGTCTTCATCAGGTGGGACGTGAGCGCCACTGGCCTGAAGCTGTTGAAGTCTTTGGGGCGCGGTGTCTTAGGCACAGGTACCAGACAGGAGGTCTTCAGACCTGTGGTACCAGACAGGAGGTCTTCCAGACCTGTGGTACCAGACAGGAGGTCTTCAGACCTGTGGTACCAGACAGGAGGTCTTCAGACCTGTGGTACCAGACAGGAGGTCTTCCAGACCTGTGGTACCAGACAGGAGGTCTTCCAGACCTGTGGTACCAGACAGGAGGTCTTCCAGACCTGTGGTACCACCCTCGGCTTCAGGCTCATGTTGAGGACATGCTCCATAACTCCACACAGTTCATCTGCGCAGGACTTAAGGAGCCTGGGGCTGATGCCATCAGGTCCTGCTGCCTTCCTCACTTTAATCCTCTTCAGCTCACTCCTCACCTGTGCTGCTGTGACAGTCAGTGGTTAGCAGGGGGACTGTGTGCTGGGGGGATGGGTGAGTCCAGGCGAAGTGGGGAGCTGATGGTCCGGGGCAGATAAGCGAAGAGGAACAGATGCAGGGCATTGTCCAGCTGTGGAAGAGGGAGCATGCAGCTGTGCAGGGGGAGGGGCGGGTGACCGATCAAACCTCAAGAAGTGAGCATTTAAATCATTCACCCACTGTAGATCCCCCTCCGTCTGGGCAGGGGGGATTTTGAAGCCCGAGATGGTTTTCAGGCTCCTCCACACTCCCTGAATGTTCTTTTGCTGCAAGCTGCTCCTCCATCCTCCTCTTGTAGCCGGCCTCAGCCTGCCTGATCTTCCTCCTCAGCTCCTTCTGCACAGTCCTCAGCTCCTCCTTGTTCCCTGACCTGAAGGCTCTCTTCTTCTCCTTCAGCAGAGCCTTCAGTTCACGGTTAATCCATGGCTTGTTGTTTGGAAAACACCGCACCGTCCGGGAGGGAACAATGTTCTCAAAACAGAAGTTGATGTAGTCCGTGATGCACTCTGTGATGGTGTTGATGTCCTCCCCATGTGGGTCATAAAGCTCAGTCCAGACAGTGGTGCTGAAGCAGTCCCTCAGAGCCTCCTCGCTCTCAGCAGACCACATCCTCACCTCACAGGACACCACAGGCTGCCTGCGCACGATGGGTTCATACACAGGCCTCAGATGTACAAGGTTGTGGTCCGAGCTGCCCAGGGGAGGGAGGGGGGAAGAGGAATAAGCCTCCTTGGTGTTGGCAAAAAACAAGTCCAATGTTCTATTGTCTCTGGTGGGGCAGGTAACATACTGGGTGTATGTTGGTAGAACAGAAGATAATTATTTTCATCAATAATTATCTTTATTCATAAATATTCTCTCTAGAAACTTCAGTCACAGATTTGCACATTTATTTGATTTATAATCCTGTTTAAATGTGATTTCAGCGTGGATGAGTCCAAGATGGCAACTGATCAGACTTCAGTGAAGGCAGACGCTGGCCCCGCCTCCTCTCAAGACCCGCCCCTCTCTCCAAACACACCCACAAAGCCACCTGAGCTGCCAGGTAACGCCTCACCTGTCGTCTGTACCTGGTGGTGTGGTCTAATCTCTGGTGTGTGGTGTGGTCTAATCTCTGGTGTGTGGTGTGGTCTAATCTCTGGTGTGTGGTGTGGTCTAATCTCTGGTGTGTGGTGTGGTCTAATCTCTGGTGTGTGGTGTGGTCTAATCTCTGGTGTGTGGTGTGGTCTAATCTCTGGCGTGTGGTGTGGTCTAATCTCCGGTGTGTGGTGTGGTCTAATCTCCGGTGTGTGGTTTGGTCTAATCTCTGGTGTGTGGTGTGGTCTAATCTCTGGTGTGGTGTGGTCTAATCTCTGGTGTGGTGTGGTCTAATCTCTGGTGTGGTCTCTGTTTCAGATGAGCTGGTGCAGGCGGGTTGGTCTAAATGCTGGAGTCGCAGAGAGAATCGTCCGTATTACTTTAACAGATTCACTAATCAGAGTCTGTGGGAGGTTCCAGTCCTCGGGCAGCACGATGTCATCGTGAGTCTTTTATTTTGTACACTTTTAGCTCCTTCCATGTTGTAAGCACAGATTTGAGACTCAAACGTCTGTCATCTGCAGTAAGACCTGTACAGGAACCCCCGGCACCACATGACTCTCAGTATAAGACCTGTACAGGAACCTCCGGCACCACATGACTCTCAGTATAAGACCTGTACAGGAACCCCCGGCACCACATGACTCTCAGTATAAGACCTGTACAGGAACCCCCGGCACCACATGACTCTCAGAATAAGACCTGTACAGGAACCCGCGGCACCACATGACTCTCAGTATAAGGCCTGTACAGGAACCTCCGGCACCACATGACTCTCAGTATAAGGCCTGTACAGGAACCCCCGGCACCACATGACTCTCAGTATAAGACCTGTACAGGAACCCGCGGCACCACATGACTCTCAGTATAAGACCTGTACAGGAACCCCCGGCACCACATGACTCTCAGTATAAGACCTGTACAGGAACCCCCGGCACCACATTACATTAAGAGCCTTATGTGACCAGTCTGACCCGATCTGGTTCTGTGTTCTGACCCGCTCTGGTTCTGGTTCTGGTTCTCAGTCTGACCCGTTGGGCCTGAATGCTGCTCCTGCTGAAGGAGGCGACTCTAACGGCAGAAAGAGGAGGATCTCTGAGGAGCAGAGCGCCAACAAACGACCCAAGGTTAACCCTAGCCCCGCCCACAGTCCCTCTGAACCCACAGTTCCTCTCTCTGTAGGCTTTTCTCTCTCTGTAAGCCTCTCTCTCTCTGTAGGCCTCTCTCTTTCTCTCTCTGTGTGTAGGTCTCTCTCGCTCTCTATAGCTCTCTCTCTCTGTAGGCCTCTCTCTGTAGGCCTCTCTCTTTCTCTCTCTGTGTGTAGGTCTCTCTCGCTCTCTATAGCTCTCTCTCTGTAGGCCTCTCTCTGTAGGCCTCTCTCTTTCTCTCTCTGTGTGTAGGTCTCTCTCGCTCTCTATAGCTCTCTCTCTGTAGGCCTCTCTCGGTGTCTCTCACTCTGTAGCCCTCTCTCGGTCTCTCTCTCTGTAGGCCTCTCGGTGTCTCTCTCTGTAGCCCTCTCTCGGTGTCTCTCTCTGTAGGCCTCTCTCGGTCTCTCTGTAGGCCTCTCTCGGTCTCTCTGTAGGCCTCTCTCGGTCTCTCTGTAGGCCTCTCTCGGTGTCTCTGTAGGCCTCTCTGTGTAGGCCTCTCTCGGTGTAGGTCTCTAGCTCTCTCTAGCTCTCTGTGTAGGCCTCTGTCTGTAGGCATCTCTCGGTCTCTCTCTGTAGGCCTCTCTCGGTCTCTCTCCCTGTAGGCCTCTCTGTGTAGGTCTCTCTCTGTGTAGGTCTCTCTCTGTGTAGGTCTCTCTCTGTGTAGGCTCTCTCGGTCTCTGTAGGCTTCTCCCTGTAGGCCTCTCTGTGTAGGTCTCTTTCTCTGTGTACGTCTCTCTCTGTGTAGGTCTCTCTTTGTAAGTGTCTCTCCCTGTAGGCCTCTCTCGGTGTCTCTCTCTGTAGTCCTCTCTCCCCCTGTAGGCCTCTCTCTCTGTGTAGGCCTCTGTAGACTCGGTCTCTAGGCATCTCTGTAGGCCTCTCTCTGTAGGTCTCTTTCTCTGTGTAGGTGTCTCTCTGTAGGTGTCTCTCTGTGTAGGTCCCTCTCGGTCTCTCTCCCTGTAGGCCTCTCCCCCTGTAGGCCTCTCTCGGTGTCTCTCCCCCTGTAGAACTCTCTCGGTGTCTCTCCCCCTGTAGGCCTCTCTCGGTGTCTCTCCCCCTGTAGGCCTCTCTCAGTGTCTCTCCCCTGTAGGCCTCTCTCGGTGTCTCTCCCCTGTAGGCCCCCCTCTCTCCCCTGTAGGCCCCCCTCTCTCCCCTGTAGACCCCTCTCTCTCCCCCGTAGGCCTCTCTCTCCCCCGTAGGCCTCTCTCTCCCCCGTAGGCCTCTCTCTCCCCGTAGGCCTCTCTCCCCGTAGGCCTCTCTCTCCCCCGTAGGCCTCTCTCTCCCCCCTGTAGGCCTCTCTCCCCCCTGTAGGCCTCTCCCCCCCCTGTAGGCCTCTCTCTCACTCCCCTGTAGGCCTCTCTCTCTCCCCTGTAGGCCTCTCTCTCTCCCCTGTAGGCCTCTCTCTCTCCCCTGTAGGCCTCTCTCTCCCCTGTAGGCCTCTCTCCCTCTCTCCCCTGTAGGCGTCTCTCTCTCTCCCCTGTAGGCCTCTCTCTCCCCTGTAGGCCTCTCTCTCCCCTGTAGGCCTCTCTCCCTCTCTCTCTCCCCTGTAGGCGTCTCTCTCTCTCCCCTGTAGGCCTCTCTCTCCCCTGTAGGCCTCTCTCTCCCCTGTAGGCCTCTCTCCCCTGTAGGCCTCTCTCCCTCTCTCTCTCCCCTGTAGGCCTCTCTCCCCCCTGTAGGTCTCTCTCTCTCTCCCCTGTAGGCCTCTCTCTCTCCCCTGTAGGCCTCTCTCTCCCCTGTAGGCCTCTCTCCCTCTCTCTCTCCCCTGTAGGCGTCTCTCTCTCTCCCCTGTAGGCCTCTCTCTCCCCCCTGTAGGCCTCTCTCCCCCTGTAGGTCTCTCTCTCTCTCCCCCGTAGGCCTCTCTCTCCCCCGTAGGCCTCTCTCTCCCCCGTAGGCCTCTCTCTCTGTGTAGGCCTCTGTAGACTCGGTCTCTAGGCATCTCTCTGTAGGCCTCTCTCTGTAGGTCTCTTTCTCTGTGTAGGTGTCTCTCTGTAGGTGTCTCTCTGTGTAGGTCCCTCTCGGTCTCTCTCCCTGTAGGCCTCTCCCCCTGTAGGCCTCTCTCGGTGTCTCTCCCCCTGTAGAACTCTCTCGGTGTCTCTCCCCCTGTAGGCCTCTCTCAGTGTCTCTCCCCTGTAGGCCTCTCTCGGTGTCTCTCCCCTGTAGGCCCCCCTCTCTCCCCTGTAGGCCCCCCTCTCTCCCCTGTAGACCCCTCTCTCTCCCCCGTAGGCCTCTCTCTCCCCCGTAGGCCTCTCTCTCCCCCGTAGGCCTCTCTCTCCCCCGTAGGCCTCTCTCTCCCCGTAGGCCTCTCTCTCCCCCGTAGGCCTCTCTCTCCCCCCTGTAGGCCTCTCTCCCCCCTGTAGGCCTCTCTCCCCCCTGTAGGCCTCTCTCTCTCCCCTGTAGGCCTCTCTCTCTCCCCTGTAGGCCTCTCTCTCCCCTGTAGGCCTCTCTCCCTCTCTCTCTCCCCTGTAGGCGTCTCTCTCTCTCCCCTGTAGGCCTCTCTCTCCCCTGTAGGCCTCTCTCCCTCTCTCTCTCCCCTGTAGGCCTCTCTCCCTCTCTCTCTCCCCTGTAGGCGTCTCTCTCTCTCCCCTGTAGGCCTCTCTCTCTCCCCTGTAGGCCTCTCTCCCCTGTAGGCCTCTCTCCCTCTCTCTCTCCCCTGTAGGCCTCTCTCTCTCCCCCCTGTAGGCCTCTCTCTCTCCCCTGTAGGCCTCTCTCTCTCCCCTGTAGGCCTCTCTCTCCCCTGTAGGCCTCTCTCCCTCTCTCTCTCCCCTGTAGGCGTCTCTCTCTCTCCCCTGTAGGCCTCTCTCTCCCCCCTGTAGGCCTCTCTCCCCCTGTAGGTCTCTCTCTCTCCCCCGTAGGCCTCTCTCTCCCCCGTAGGCCTCCCTCTCCCCCGTAGGCCTCTCTCTCTCCCCCCTGTAGGCCTCTCTCCCCCCTGTAGGTCTCTCTCTCTCTCCCGTAGGCCTCTCTCTCCCCCGTAGGCCTCTCTCTCCCCCCTGTAGGCCTCTCTCTCCCCCCTGTAGGCCTCTCTCCCCCTGTAGGCCTCTCTCTCACTCCCCTGTAGGCCTCTCTCTCTCCCCTGTAGGCCTCTCTCTCCCCTGTAGGCCTCTCTCTCCCCTGTAGGCCTCTCTCCCTCTCTCTCTCCCCTGTAGGCGTCTCTCTCTCTCCCCTGTAGGCCTCTCTCTCTCCCCTGTAGGCCTCTCTCTCCCCTGTAGGCCTCTCTCCCTCTCTCTCTCCCCTGTAGGCGTCTCTCTCTCTCCCCTGTAGGCCTCTCTCTCTCCCCTGTAGGCCTCTCTCTCCCCTGTAGGCCTCTCTCCCTCTCTCTCTCCCCTGTAGGCGTCTCTCTCTCTCCCCTGTAGGCCTCTCTCTCCCCTGTAGGCCTCTCTCCCTCTCTCTCTCCCCTGTAGGCCTCTCTCTCTCCCCCCTGTAGGCCTCTCTCCCCCCTGTAGGTCTCTCTCTCTCCCCTGTAGGCCTCTCTCTCTCCCCTGTAGGCCTCTCTCTCTCCCCTGTAGGCCTCTCTCTCTCTCCCCTGTAGGCCTCTCTCTCCCCTGTAGGCCTCTCTCCCTCTCTCTCTCCCCTGTAGGCCTCTCTCTCTCCCCTGTAGGCCTCTCTCCCCCCTGTAGGTCTCTCTCTCTCTCCCCTGTAGGCCTCTCTCTCTCCCCTGTAGGCCTCTCTCTCCCCTGTAGGCCTCTCTCCCTCTCTCTCTCCCCTGTAGGCGTCTCTCTCTCTCCCCTGTAGGCCTCTCTCTCCCCCCTGTAGGCCTCTCTCTCTCCCCTGTAGGCCTCTCTCTCCCCTGTAGGCCTCTCTCCCTCTCTCTCTCCCCTGTAGGCGTCTCTCTCTCTCCCCTGTAGGCCTCTCTCTCTCCCCTGTAGGCCTCTCTCTCCCCTGTAGGCCTCTCTCCCTCTCTCTCTCCCCTGTAGGCCTCTCTCTCTCTCCCCTGTAGGTCTCTCTCTCTCTCCCCTGTAGGCCTCTCTGTCATCTCTTCTTAAGTGTACTTGTGTTTGTGTCCTGCAGGTGGAGCCGAGCACGCCCATCTCTCCTTCCACTCCAGGAGTCAAACCCTGGAGCACAGAAGAAAAACAGACTCCTCCCACTCCGTCCACGCCGTCTGCGCCTACGCCTGCCCCCTACAGGCCCGCCGTGTGAGTGCAGCAGCACGGGAGGGCATCTGACTCATTGTGTGTGTTGTAATGTGTGTTGTAATGTGTGTGTGTTGTAATGTCTGTGTGTGTGTGTGTGTGTGTGTGTGTGTGTTGTAATGTGTTGTGTTGTGTTTGTGTGTTGTGTTGTAATGTGTTTGTGTGTTGTGTTGTAATGTGTTTGTGTGTTGTGTTGTAATGTGTTTGTGTGTTGTGTTGTAATGTGTTTGTGTGTTGTAATGTGTTGTGTGTGTTGTGTGTGTTGTGTTGTGTTGTAATGTGTTGTAATGTGTTGTGTTGTAGGATCTACTGGGATCTGGACGTTCAGACAAACGCTGTGATTCGTGAGCGAGCTGCTGTTCCACTGCTGCCGCCGCATCCAGAGATCGAACTGCAGCGAGCGCAACTGGTGACCAAACTGAGACAGCACTACCACGAGCTGTGCCTGCAGAGAGAAGGTACTAGTACTGCAAATACTACAGCAAATACTACTGCAAACACTACTGCAAACACTACCACGAGCTGTGCCTGCAGAGAGAAGGTACTAGTACTGCAAATACTACAGCAAATACTACTGCAAACACTACTGCAAACACTACCACGAGCTGTGCCTGCAGAGAGAAGGTACTAGTACTGCAAATACTACAGCAAATACTACTGCAAATACTACTGCAAACACTACCACGAGCTGTGCCTGCAGAGAGAAGGTACTAGTACTGCAAATACTACAGCAAATACTACTGCAAATACTACTGCAAACACTACCACGAGCTGTGCCTGCAGAGAGAAGGTACTAGTACTGCAAATACTACTGCAAATACTACTGCAAACACTACCACGAGCTGTGCCTGCAGAGAGAAGGTACTAGTACTGCAAATACTACAGCAAATACTACTGCAAATACTACTGCAAATACTACTGCAAACACTACTGCAAACACTAGCACGAGCTGTGCCTGCAGAGAGAAGGTACTAGTACTGCAAATACTACAGCAAATACTACTGCAAACACTACTGCAAACACTACCACGAGCTGTGCCTGCAGAGAGAAGGTACTAGTACTGCAAATACTACAGCAAATACTTCTGCAAATACTACTGCAAACACTACCACGAGCTGTGCCTGCAGAGAGAAGGTACTAGTACTGCAAATACTACTGCAAACACTACCACGAGCTGTGCCTGCAGAGAGAAGGTACTAGTACTGCAAATACTACAGCAAATACTACTGCAAATACTACTGCAAATACTACTGCAAACACTACTGCAAACACTAGCACGAGCTGTGCCTGCAGAGAGAAGGTACTAGTACTGCAAATACTACAGCAAATACTACTGCAAACACTACTGCAAACACTACCACGAGCTGTGCCTGCAGAGAGAAGGTACTAGTACTGCAAATACTACAGCAAATACTACTGCAAATACTACTGCAAACACTACCACGAGCTGTGCCTGCAGAGAGAAGGTACTAGTACTGCAAATACTACTGCAAATACTACTGCAAACACTACCACGAGCTATGCCTGCAGAGAGAAGGTACTAGTACTGCAAATACTACAGCAAATACTACTGCAAATACTACTGCAAATACTACTGCAAACACTACTGCAAACACTAGCACGAGCTGTGCCTGCAGAGAGAAGGTACTAGTACTGCAAATACTACAGCAAATACTACTGCAAACACTACCACGAGCTGTGCCTGCAGAGAGAAGGTACTAGTACTGCAAATACTACTGCAAATACTACTGCAAACACTACCACGAGCTGTGCCTGCAGAGAGAAGGTACTAGTACTGCAAATACTACTGCAAATACTACTGCAAACACTAGCACGAGCTGTGTCTGCAGAGAGAAGGTACTAGTACTGCAAATACTACAGCAAATACTACTGCAAATACTACTGCAAACACTACTGCAAACACTAGCACGAGCTGTGCCTGCAGAGAGAAGGTACTAGTACTGCAAATACTACTGCAAATACTACAGCAAATACTACTGCAAATACTACTGCAAACACTACTGCAAACACTAGCACGAGCTGTGTCTGCAGAGAGAAGGTACTAGTACTGCAAATACTACAGCAAATACTACTGCAAATACTACTGCAAACACTACTGCAAACACTAGCACGAGCTGTGCCTGCAGAGAGAAGGTACTAGTACTGCAAATACTACTGCAAATACTACTGCAAACACTACCACGAGCTGTGCCTGCAGAGAGAAGGTACTAGTACTGCAAATACTACTGCAAATACTACTGCAAACACTACTGCAAACACTACCACGAGCTGTGCCTGCAGAGAGAAGGTACTAGTACTGCAAATACTACTGCAAACACTACCACGAGCTGTGCCTGCAGAGAGAAGGTACTAGTACTGCAAATACTACTGCAAACACTACCACGAGCTGTGCCTGCAGAGAGAAGGTACTAGTACTGCAAATACTACTGCAAACACTACTGCAAACACTACCACGAGCTGTGCCTGCAGAGAGATGGTACTAGTACTGCAAATACTACTGCAAATGCTACTGCAAACACTACCACGAGCTGTGCCTGCAGAGAGAAGGTACTAGTACTGCAAATACTACTGCAAACACTACTGCAAACACTACCACAAGCTGTGCCTGCAGAGAGAAGGTACTAGTACTGCAAATACTACTGCAAACACTACTGCAAACACTACCACGAGCTGTGCCTGCAGAGAAAAGGTACTAGTACTACTACTGCAAACACTACTGCAAATACTACTGCAAACACTACCACGAGCTGTGCCTGCAGAGAGAAGGTACTAGTACTACTACTGCAGATACTACTGCAAATACTACTGCAAACACTACCACGAGCTGGGCCTGCAGAGAGAAGGTACTAGTACTGCAAATACTACTGCAAATACTACCACGAGCTGTGTCTGCAGAGAGAAGGTACTAGTACTACTGCAAATACTACTGCAAACACTACCACGAGCTGTGTCTGCAGAGAGAAGGTACTAGTACTACTACTGCAAATACTACTGCAAATACTACTGCAAATACTACTGCAAACACTAGCACGAGCTGTGCCTGCAGAGAGACGGTGCTAGTACTGCAAATACTACTGCAAATACTACAGCAAATACTACTGCAAATACTACTGCAAACACTACTGCAAACACTAGCACGAGCTGTGTCTGCAGAGAGAAGGTACTAGTACTGCAAATACTACTGCAAATACTACTGCAAATACTACTGCAAACACTACTGCAAACACTACTGCAAACACTACCACGAGCTGTGTCTGCAGAGAGAAGGTACTAGTACTGCAAATACTACAGCAAATACTACTGCAAATACTACTGCAAATACTACTGCAAACACTAGCACGAGCTGTGCCTGCAGAGAGACGGTGCTAGTACTGCAAATACTACTGCAAATACTACTGCAAATACTACTGCAAACACTACTGCAAACACTAGCACGAGCTGTGTCTGCAGAGAGAAGGTACTAGTACTGCAAATACTACTGCAAATACTACTGCAAACACTACCACGAGCTGTGCCTGCAGAGAGAAGGTACTAGTACTGCAAATACTACTGCAAATACTACTGCAAACACTACTACAAACACTACCACGAGCTGTGCCTGCAGAGAGAAGGTACTAGTACTGCAAATACTACTGCAAACACTACCACGAGCTGTGCCTGCAGAGAGAAGGTACTAGTACTGCAAATACTACTGCAAACACTACCACGAGCTGTGCCTGCAGAGAGAAGGTACTAGTACTGCAAATACTACTGCAAACACTACTGCAAACACTACCACGAGCTGTGCCTGCAGAGAGATGGTACTAGTACTGCAAATACTACTGCAAATGCTACTGCAAACACTACCACGAGCTGTGCCTGCAGAGAGAAGGTACTAGTACTGCAAATACTACTGCAAACACTACTGCAAACACTACTGCAAACACTACCACGAGCTGTGCCTGCAGAGAGAAGGTACTAGTACTGCAAACACTACTGCAAACACTACCACGAGCTGTGCCTGCAGAGAGAAGGTACTAGTACTGCAAACACTACTGCAAACACTACCACGAGCTGGGCCTGCAGAGAGAAGGTACTAGTACTGCAAATACTACTGCAAATACTACCACGAGCTGTGCCTGCAGAGAGAAGGTACTAGTACTGCAAATACTGCTGCAAACACTACTGCAAATACTACTGCAAACACTACCACGAGCTGTGCCTGCAGAGAGAAGGTACTACTACTGCAAACACTACCACGAGCTGTGCCTGCAGAGAGAAGGTACTAGTACTACTACTGCAGATACTACTGCAAATACTACTGCAAACACTACCACGAGCTGGGCCTGCAGAGAGAAGGTACTAGTACTGCAAATACTACTGCAAATACTACCACGAGCTGTGTCTGCAGAGAGAAGGTACTAGTACTACTGCAAATACTACTGCAAACACTACCACGAGCTGTGTCTGCAGAGAGAAGGTACTAGTACTACTACTGCAAATACTACTGCAAACACTACCACGAGCTGTGCCTGCAGAGAGAAGGTACTAGTACTGCAAATACTGCTGCAAACACTACTGCAAATACTACTGCAAACACTACCACGAGCTGTGCCTGCAGAGAGAAGGTACTAGTACTACTACTGCAAACACTACTGTGACTTGTGCTCAGGTATAGACCCTCCTCTGTGACTTGTGCTCAGGTATAGACCCTCCTCTGTGACTTGTGCTCAGGTATAGACCCTCCTCTGTGACTTGTGCTCAGGTATAGACCCTCCTCTGTGACTTGTGCTCAGGTATAGACCCTCCTCTGTGACTTGTGCTCAGGTATAGACCCTCCTCTGTGACTTGTGCTCAGGTATAGACCCTCCTCTGTGACTTGTGCTCAGGTATAGACCCTCCTCTGTGACTTGTGCTCAGGTATAGACCCTCCTCTGTGACTTGTGCTCAGGTATAGACCCTCCTCTGTGACTTGTGCTCAGGTATAGACCCTCCTCGAGAGTCGTTTAATCGCTGGCTTCTGGAGAGGAAAGTCATCGACAAAGGCCTGGATCCTCTGCTGCCGAGCGATTGTGAGCCCGTGATCTCCCCGAGTATGTTCCGAGAGGTCATGAACGACATCCCCATAAGGTAAGGTCACCGACACACCAGAACCTTACCCAAAACCACATCCCAGAGTTGCTCCTAGGGCAGCGGAGCTGAAACTGTAGCTTTATATTTCTGTTCCTAACCGGCCTGACCCTAACCGATTTATAGAGGAACGTTTAAAGCCTGGTCTTAAATGAGGAGACTGTGTCGGTCTCTTTAACATGGACAGGAGCTGATTCCATAACACAGGCGCTCTCCCTCCTACTGTGCTTTTAGAGACTCTTGGCACTACTAGAAGGCTCTACCTCCTACTGTGTTTTTAGAGACTCTTGGCACTACCAGAAGGCTCTACCTCCTACTGTGTTTTTAGAGACTCTTGGCACCACCAGAAGGCTCTACCTCCTACTGTGCTTTTAGAGACTCTTGGCACTACCAGAAGGCTCTACCTCCTACTGTGTTTTTAGAGACTCTTGGGACCACCAGAATGTTCTACCTCCTACTCTGCCTTTAGAGACTCTTGGCACCACCAGAAGGCTCTACCTCCTGCTGTGCTTTTAGAGACTCTTGGCACCACCAGAAGGCTCTACCTCCTACTGTGCTTTTAGAGACTCTTGGCACCACCAGAAGGCTCTACCTCCTACTGTGCTTTTAGAGACTCTTGGCACCACCAGAAGGCCAGCATGTTGAGAGTGAAGAGCTCTGTTTGGATGAGATGGTTCCAAAGCATCTTTGAGGTGGGACGGGCCATGTCATTTATGGCTTTGTAAATCAGGAGGAGGAGTTTAAATGTGATTCTAAACTGGACGGGAGCCAGTGAAGAGACTCAAGCACCGGCGTAATGTGCTCTCTTCTTTTAGTTCCTGTTAGTAATCTTGCTGCTGCATTTTGAAGCAGTTAAAGCTTTATAGAGCTTTTAGGACCTGCTGTGAGCAGGAGTTAGGCCCTAAACCTGAACACTAGGCCCTTCCAGCAGTGTTGTTCATTGTGTGTGACATTGTGCGTTGCTAAAATGCTGTGTGTGTCTCTCTCCTCTCTCTCCGCTCACTGATGGATCTGCTGCTCTAAATGTAAATGTACTTTTTTATTTTTTAACAGATTGTCTCGAATCAAATACAAAGAAGAAGCTCGGAAACTTCTGTTCAAATATGCAGAAGCGGCCAAGAAGATGATCGACTCCAGGTCTGACACGCACACAGTTCACCTCAGACTGTTCACCTCAGACTGTTCACCTCAGACTGTTCACCTCAGACTGTTCAGACTGTTCACCTCAGACTGTTCACCTCAGACTGTTCAGACTGTTCACCTCAGACTGTTCACCTCAGACTGTTCACCTCAGACTGTTCACCTCAGACTGTTCACCTCAGACTGTTCACCTCAGACTGTTCAGACTGTTCACCTCAGACTGTTCAGACTGTTCACCTCAGACTGTTCAGACTGTTCACCTCAGACTGTTCACCTCAGACTGTTCACCTCAGACTGTTCACCTCAGACTGTTCACCTCAGACTGTTCACCTCAGACTGTTCACCTCAGACTGTTCACCTCAGACTGTTCACCTCAGACTGTTCACCTCAGACTGTTCAGACTGTTCACCTCAGACTGTTCAGACTGTTCACCTCAGACTGTTCACCTCAGACTGTTCACCTCAGACTGTTCACCTCAGACTGTTCAGACTGTTCACCTCAGACTGTTCACCTCAGACTGTTCACCTCAAACTGTTCACCTCAGACTGTTCACCTCAGACTGTTCACCTCAGACTGTTCACCTCAGACTGTTCAGACTGTTCACCTCAGACTGTTCAGACTGTTCACCTCAGACTGTTCAGACTGTTCACCTCAGACTGTTCAGACTGTTCACCTCAGACTGTTCAGACTGTTCACCTCAGACTGTTCACCTCAGACTGATCAGAACTGTGTGTTTTAGGAACGCCAGCCCAGAGAGCAGGAAAGTTGTGAAGTGGAACGCAGAAGACACAATGAACTGGCTCAGACGAGATCACTCCGCCTCTAAAGAGGACTACATGGTACTACAATACTACACTACTGTACAACTACACTTTTTTATTGCGACTGTGCACATTATACATTAATCCTACTAGTAGAGATCTTTGTAAAACTCTTTTGCCCACCAGAAGGCTTTACCTCCTACTGTGCTTTTAGAGACTCTTGGAACCATTGTACATGTTTTTAGTGGGAGGGGCCTATTTTTTTAGTGGGAGGGGTCTATTGTACAGGTTTTTAGTGGGAGGGGTCTATGGTACACATTTTTAGTGGGAGGGGCCTATTGTACACGTTTTTTTAGTGGGGGGGGCCTATTGTTCATATTTTAGTGGAAGGGGCCTATTGTACACGTTTTTTTAGTGGGGGGGGCCTATTGTTCATATTTTAGTGGAAGGGGCCTATTGTACATGTTTTTAGTGGGTGGGGCCTATTGTACATGTTTTTAGTGGGAGGGGCCTACTGTACATGTTAGTGGGAGGGGCCTACTGTACATGTTTTTAGTGGGAGGGGCCTACTGTACATGGTTTTAGTGGGAGGGGCCTACTGTACATGGTTTTTAAGTGGGAGGGGCCTACTGTACATGTTTTTAGTGGGAGGGGCCTACTGTACATGTTTTTTAGTGGGAGGGG
Organism: Eucyclogobius newberryi; assembly: GCF_026437365.1. Lineage (NCBI taxonomy): Eukaryota > Metazoa > Chordata > Actinopteri > Gobiiformes > Gobiidae > Eucyclogobius > Eucyclogobius newberryi. The sequence continues at coordinate 37,972,393 of NW_027315735.1, read as the reverse complement.
CCTACTGTACATGTTTTTTAAGTGGGAGGGGCCTACTGTACATGTTTTTTAAGTGGGAGGGGCCTACTGTACATGGTTTTAGTGGGAGGGGCCTACTGTACATGGTTTTAGTGGGAGGGGCCTACTGTACATGGTTTTAATGGGAGGGGCCTACTGTACATGTTTTTTAGTGGGAGGGGCCTACTGTACATGGTTTTTAGTGGGAGGGGCCTACTGTACATGTTTTTTAAGTGGGAGGGGCCTACTGTACATGTTTTTAAGTGGGAGGGGCCTACTGTACATGTTTTTAAGTGGGAGGGGCCTACTGTACATGGTTTTAGTGGGAGGGGTCGGTATTACCAGTAATCGTTGTGTTTCTCTTCAGGAGCGCCTGGAGCACCTCAGACTTCATTATGGGTTGTGTTTCTCTTCAGGAGCGCCTGGAGCACCTCAGACTTCATTATGGGTTGTGTTTCTCTTCAGGAGCGCCTGGAGCACCTCAGACTTCATTATGGGTTGTGTTTCTCTTCAGGAGCGCCTGGAGCACCTCAGACTTCATTATGGGTTGTGTTTCTCTTCAGGAGCGCCTGGAGCACCTCAGACTTCATTATGGGTTGTGTTTCTCTTCAGGAGCGCCCGGAGCACCTCAGACTTCATTATGGGTTGTGTTTCTCTTCAGGAGCGCCTGGAGCACCTCAGACTTCATTATGGGTTGTGTTTCTCTTCAGGAGCGCCTGGAGCACCTCAGACTTCATTATGGGTTGTGTTTCTCTTCAGGAGCGCCTGGAGCACCTCAGACTTCATTATGGGTTGTGTTTCTCTTCAGGAGCGCCTGGAGCACCTCAGACTTCAGTGTGGTCCTCACGTTGCTGCTGTGGCCAAAGATTCTGTCGAGGGAATCTGTTCAAAGATTTATCAGCTCTCTGCAGATTACAGTCGCCGCCTCAGACAGACACACCTGAGCCTGCTGCCGGCCCCGCCTCCAGAGCCCACAGGTAACCACGCCTTCATAGACACAGGCCACACCCCCTCAGACTCAGCCCCACCTCCACAGAGACACACAGGTGAACCCTGTATCTTAAGCTGCACTTGCCAAGCCCCAGGGAGCCAAAGGGCAGCCAGCGGTGCAGCCAGCGGTGCGCGCTAGCTGTATGGCCCTGTGTGTCGCTGTGTGGCCCAGAAGTAGCATCAAGTGGTGTGGCTTCTCTGACCACTCTGACCACTCTGACCACTCACAGCGAGGCAAAGTAAAGGTCTGTGACGTGGCTGGTTGGATCTTCCTCCTTCACATCTTCTGCTGAATCCTTTCTCATTTGGGTTCAATATGCAGTTTCCATTAAAGGATTTCACTTGTAACATTTCCATTGAGAGTCAAATTGTATTGATTTTATTCCCATTAATTTTCTAATGTTAAAACTCTGGTCAAACACAAGAACGACTGAAACTTGAAATGGAAGAAAAGATAAATTGAAAAACAAAAATGTTCATGTCAAAAACATGCATTGAACCCTAAACCTGATCAAGGCTCCTCCTCTCAAAGAACTGGATACTCCCCAAACCACGAGGCTCCTCCCCTCAAGGAACTGGATACTCCCCAAACCACGAGGCTCCTCCTCTCAAAGAACTGGATACTCCCCAAACCACGAGGCTCCTCCCCTCAAAGAACTGGATACTCCCCAAACCACGAGGCTCCTCCCCTCAAGGAACTGGATACTCCCCAAACCACGAGGCTCCTCCTCTCAAAGAACTGGATACTCCCCAAACCACGAGGCTCCTCCCCTCAAGGAACTGGATACTCCCCAAACCACGAGGCTCCTCCCCTCAAGGAACTGGATACTCCCCAAACCACGAGGCTCCTCCCCTCAAGGAACTGGATACTCCCCAAACCACGAGGCTCCTCCCCTCAAGGAACTGGATACTCCCCAAACCACGAGGCTCCTCCCCTCAAGGAACTGGATACTCCCCAAACCACGAGGCTCCTCCCCTCAAAGAACTGGATACTCCCCAAACCACGAGGCTCCTCCCCTCAAGGAACTGGATACTCCCCAAACCACGAGGCTCCTCCCCTCAAGGAACTGGATACTCCCCAAACCACGAGGCTCCTCCCCTCAAGGAACTGGATACTCCCCAAACCACGAGGCTCCTCCCCTCAAGGAACTGGATACTCCCCAAACCACGAGGCTCCTCCCCTCAAGGAACTGGATACTCCCCAAACCACGAGGCTCCTCCCCTCAAGGAACTGGATACTCCCCAAACCACGAGGCTCCTCCCCTCAAGGAACTGGATACTCCCCAAACCACGAGGCTCCTCCTCTCAAAGAACTGGATACTCCCCAAACCACGAGGCTCCTCCCCTCAAGGAACTGGATACTCCCCAAACCACGAGGCTCCTCCCCTCAAGGAACTGGATACTCCCCAAACCACGAGGCTCCTCCTCTCAAAGAACTGGATACTCCCCAAACCACGAGGCTCCTCCTCTCAAAGAACTGGATACTCCCCAAACCACGAGGCTCCTCCCCTCAAAGAACTGGATACTCCCCAAACCACGAGGCTCCTCCCCTCAAAGAACTGGATACTCCCCAAACCACGAGGCTCCTCCTCTCAAAGAACTGGATACTCCCCAAACCACGAGGCTCCTCCTCTCAAAGAACTGGATACTCCCCAAACCACGAGGCTCCTCCTCTCAAAGAACTGGATACTCCCCAAACCACGAGGCTCCTCCCCTCAAGGAACTGGATACTCCCCAAACCACGAGGCTCCTCCCCTCAAAGAACTGGATACTCCCCAAACCACGAGGCTCCTCCCCTCAAGGAACTGGATACTCCCCAAACCACGAGGCTCCTCCCCTCAAAGAACTGGATACTCCCCAAACCACGAGGCTCCTCCTCTCAAAGAACTGGATACTCCCCAAACCACGAGGCTCCTCCCCTCAAGGAACTGGATACTCCCCAAACCACGAGGCTCCTCCCCTCAAGGAACTGGATACTCCCCAAACCACGAGGCTCCTCCCCTCAAGGAACTGGATACTCCCCAAACCACGAGGCTCCTCCCCTCAAGGAACTGGATACTCCCCAAACCACGAGGCTCCTCCCCTCAAGGAACTGGATACTCCCCAAACCACGAGGCTCCTCCCCTCAAGGAACTGGATACTCCCCAAACCACGAGGCTCCTCCCCTCAAGGAACTGGATACTCCCCAAACCACGAGGCTCCTCCCCTCAAGGAACTGGATACTCCCCAAACCACGAGGCTCCTCCCCTCAAAGAACTGGATACTCCCCAAACCACGAGGCTCCTCCCCTCAAAGAACTGGATACTCCCCAAACCACGAGGCTCCTCCCCTCAAAGAACTGGATACTCCCCAAACCACGAGGCTCCTCCCCTCAAAGAACTGGATACTCCCCAAACCACGAGGCTCCTCCCCTCAAGGAACTGGATACTCCCCAAACCACGAGGCTCCTCCTATGTGCAACACTGACTTAATCATGTGCAACGCTGTTTTTTTCAATATTCTCTGTCCATATAACGGCTGTAAATAAGAGTTATTAGGCCCGAGCGCCACAAGCTGCGAGAGGCCTATTACTCTCGTAAGGCCGTGCAAAGCACGGCTGCGAAAGTGCGCACATAGTGCGCACGAAATCGAGCGCGAAGCGCTCGCCCACTTCCAAACACTCACTAACACACTTCTCCCTCACGCACGCCCCGTGCAGACTAATTAGTAGTAGGAAAATGGAACATTACCGTTGTAAACGGGCGAAGCCCGTACAAAAGTGCGCACTAAACGAGCACTTTACATTGGAGCACTCATTTGCGCTAAGTAGCTCACGAATACGTTCCATCTCTTGCATGTTCCGTTCATATAAACATGTAATGCAAAAATTGAACATTATTACTGTTTAGAGGGCCAAAAACACAAAGTGGGCGGAGCCCACTCAAAATTAACGAAAGTACCCGTCAGTGACCAGGGACCCACACCATGAGGTAGGAAAGCGAAAATGTATAGTTTATGATATTTGAAAAATGGGAAACATTGTTTTCGCATCGAAATATTCTTCTTCTTCTTCTTCTTCTTCTTCTTCTTCTTCTTCTTCTTCTTCTTCTTCTTCTTCTTCTTCTTCTTCTTCTTCTTCTTCTTCTTCTTCTTCTTCTTCTTCTTCTTCTTCTTCTTCTTCTTCTTCTTCTTCTTCTTCTTCTTCTTCTTCTTCTTCTTCTTCTTCTTCTTCTTCTTCTTCTTCTTCTTCTTCTTCTTCTTCTTCTTCTTCTTCTCCTTCTCCTTCTCCTTCTCCTTCTCCTTCTCCTTCTCCTTCTCCTTCTCCTTCTCCTTCTCCTTCTCCTTCTCCTTCTCCTTCTCCTTCTCCTTCTCCTTCTCCTTCTCCTTCTCCTTCTCCTTCTCCTTCTCCTTCTCCTCCTCCTCCTCCTCCTCCTCCTCCTCGGGACCAACCCCCCTATTTTTCACCCAGTGAACATTGACGAAAAGTCACAAAAATTTGCACACCTTTAAAAATCGTGCCTCTCTACATTCTGGCTATTTCCCTTTTCTAAAGAGGACGTACGCCGATTTTGAAGTCAGTGGGCAAAACGCCCTAGGAGGAGTTTGTCAAAGTTTGACGTGAACAAAATGGCTAACTCGGCGTGTTTTCATTTTCAAAGGAAGATGGCGGCCATAGGGTAAGTCTGGGGGCGTGGCCACAGTAATATTTTGTTTTTGTCCTCACGAGAGGAATGCGTGTCCCGAATTTCGTAGCTCTACGACAAAGTTGACCTCGGGGCGTCTCCCATAGGCGCAATGTATTTTGACTTTTGTCGGTGGCGCTGTCGCGCCATTTTTTAACGAAAAAAAAAATGGCCAGAAAAATTCAAATTTTTCGCCGATTCTGAATTTTGGGCAAAGTTTGGTGAGTTTTTGAGCATGTTCAGGGGGTCAAATTAGAGATCAAAGCGCTGAAGAACAAGAAAAATAATAATATTTTTAGCAAAAACAATATAGCCGTTTTCACTATAACAACAAATTATACATCGTTTGAAAGCTCTAACCCTTCCCCATGCCGCCATGGGGTGGAATCATCATTAGGAGTGCTTACGCGCTCGTCACTCCCTATTCCGTCGGGATGCCCCGCCCACTCCCCATAGACTTCCATTGATTTGAGCAGATACAAGCATGGCCCATGCCTGCGGCATGGACTCTTGCGTACGGGACGATGCCAGGAGGGTTTTTGGAGGAATGCAGCGCTTCGCGCTGCTGTTGTCAACAATGAGTGAATGGGCTACGCCCATTCACTCATTGTTGACTATTTCTGTCATAGCAGGAGTAAGTATGCATGATCCATGCCTTCGGCATGGGCTAGTTCACTGTACTTGCCAGGGGCTGCGCCCGCATGTTTGGTCAGACAGTTGCTATGCTGCCTTCGGCAGCATTGCAGGAGTAATAGGCCCTCCGCCCTGCTGGGGCTCGGGCCTAATAAAACGTTTGACTTATAGTCAAACGGAAAATACGGTATTCAAAGGTAGTTTTTCTGTTCTGCATCTTTATAGTATGTAGTATACTAATGCTTCTAAGATGACAAAGTCTGATGTCAGAAACTAATATGTCACACAAAAACCATCATGTCTTCTTCTGTGACCGTTCCATGAAGTCACATGTCCCACGCTGATGGTTCCATCTCTTGTTGCTGTTCAGTTCTCTGTGTTTTGCACCTGAGGAACACTTCTGCCTCTGCTGGTGGTTTCAGCACATGTCATGACTTTCAAATGTCACCAGACGAGTCATGACCTTCAAATGTCACCAGACGAGTCATGACCTTCAAATGTCACCAGACGAGTCATGACCTTCAAATGTCACCAGACGAGTCATGACCTTCAAATGTCACCAGAAGCGTCATGACCTTCAAATGTCACCAGAAGCGTCATGACCTTCAAATGTCACCAGAAGCGTCATAACCTTCAAATGTCACCAGAAGCGTCATGTCTCAGTTTCCTCTTCCTGAGCTCCTCAAACACATGGACAAACTTTGATCATTACTGACATTTCATATAGAACGCCCTGAGAAGACCAGTCGTTTGTCCTGGAGGTCTCCTTATACTCCTGCAGCCTTCATGAGGCGCTCCTTTCACTCCTGCAGCTTTCATGAGGCGCTCCTTTCACTCCTGCAGCCTTCATGAGGCGCTCCTTTCACTCCTGCAGCCTTCATGAGGCGCTCCTTTCACTTCTGCAGCCTTCATGAGGCGCTCCTTTCACTCCTGCAGCCTTCATGAGGCGCTCATTTCACTCCTGCAGCCTTCATGAGGCGCTCCTTTCACTCCTGCAGCCTTCATGAGGCGCTCCTTTCACTCCTGCAGCCTTCATGAGGCGCTCCTTTCACTCCTGCAGCCTTCATGAGGCGCTCCTTTCACACCTGCAGCCTTCATGAGGCGCTCCTTTCACTCCTGCAGCCTTCATGAGGCGCTCCTTTCACTCCTGCAGCCTTCATGAGACGCTCCTTTCACTCCTGCAGCCTTCATGAGGCACTCCTTTCACTTCTGCAGCCTTCATGAGGCGCTCCTTTCACTCCTGCAGCCTTCATGAGGCGCTCCGTTCACTCCTGCAGCCTTCATGAGGCGCTCCTTTCACTTCTGCAGCCTTCATGAGGCGCTCCGTTCACTTCTGCAGCCTTCATGAGGCGCTCCTTTCACTCCTGCAGCCTTCATGAGGCGCTCCGTTCACTCCTGCAGCCTTCATGAGGCGCTCCGTTCACTTCTGCAGCCTTCATGAGGCGCTCCTTTCACTCCTGCAGCCTTCATGAGGCGCTCCGTTCACTCCTGCAGCCTTCATGAGGCGCTCCGTTCACTTCTGCAGCCTTCATGAGGCGCTCCTTTCACTCCTGCAGCCTTCATGAGGCGCTCCGTTCACTCCTGCAGCCTTCATGAGGCGCTCCGTTCACTCCTGCAGCCTTCATGAGGCGCTCCGTTCACTTCTGCAGCCTTCATGAGGCGCTCCTTTCACTTCTGCAGCCTTCATGAGGCGCTCCTTTCACTTCTGCAGCCTTCATGAGGCGCTCCGTTCACTTCTGCAGCCTTCATGAGGCGCTCCGTTCACTTCTGCAGCCTTCATGAGGCGCTCCGTTCACTCCTGCAGCCTTCATGAGGCGCTCCTTTCACTCCTGCAGCCTTCATGAGGTGCTCCTTTTACTTCTGCAGCCTTCATGAGGCGCTCCGTTCACTCCTGCAGCCTTCATGAGGCGCTCCGTTCACTCCTGCAGCCTTCATGAGGCGCTCCGTTCACTCCTGCAGCCTTCATGAGGCGCTCCTTTCACTCCTGCAGCCTTCATGAGGCGCTCCTTTCACTTCTGCAGCCTTCATGAGGCGCTCCGTTCACTCCTGCAGCCTTCATGAGGCGCTCCTTTCACTTCTGCAGCCTTCATGAGGCGCTCCTTTCACTCCTGCAGCCTTCATGAGGCGCTCCTTTCACTTCTGCAGCCTTCATGAGGCGCTCCTTTCACTTCTGCAGCCTTCATGAGGCGCTCCGTTCACTTCTGCAGCCTTCATGAGGCGCTCCGTTCACTCCTGCAGCCTTCATGAGGCGCTCCTTTCACTTCTGCAGCCTTCATGAGGCGCTCCGTTCACTTCTGCAGCCTTCATGAGGCGCTCCGTTCACTTCTGCAGCCTTCATGAGGCGCTCCGTTCACTCCTGCAGCCTTCATGAGGCGCTCCTTCTCACAGTGGTTCAGAACCTTCATTATGGGGCCTCGTGGTGTCTTCAGACTCTTTAGTGATGGAGCAGCTCCTGATATAAGCTCCAGAATGATCTTCTGGAGGAAGCTCTCTGTGTTGTCTCATCCTCACTTTCTGGAGCCTTCACAAGTCTGATATAGTTCCTGCGTGTGTTAATTGTGCGTGTGTTAATTGTGCGTGTGTTAATTGTGCGTGTGTTAATTGTGCGTGTGTTAATTGTTCTCAGCCCCAGACCCGAGTGCGCGGCTCGTCTACTGTTACCCGCTCAGACTGTCCTCGCCCACTCCAGCTCTGCCCCGTGTCGAGCTGCACTTTGAGAACGACGTGGCCTGTCTACGCTTCAAAGGAGAGATGGTCAAAGTGAACCGAGGCCACTTCAGCAAGCTGGTGAGTCCTGCTTTAGTCCTGCTTTAGTCCTGCTTTAGTCCCGCTTTAGACCTGCTTTAGTCCTGCTTTAGTCCTGCTTTAGTCCCGCTTTAGACCTGCTTTAGACCTGCTTTAGTCCTGCTTTAGTCCCGCTTTAGACCTGCTTTAGTCCTGCTTTAGTCCTGCTTTAGTCCCGCTTTAGACCTGCTTTAGTCCTGCTTTAGTCCAGCTTTAGTCCTGCTTTAGTTCTGCTTTAGTCCTGCTTTAGTCCTGCTTTAGTCCTGCTTTAGTCCTGCTTTAGTCCTGCTTTAGTCCTGCTTTAGTCCTGCTTTAGTTCTGCTTTAGTCCTGCTTTAGTCCTGCCTTAGTCCTGCTTTAGACCTGCTTTAGTCCTGCTTTAGTCCTGCTTTAGTTCTGCTTTAGTCCTGCTTTAGTCCTGCTTTAGTCCTGCTTTAGTCCTGCTTTAGTTCTGCTTTAGTTCTGCTTTAGTCCTGCTTTAGTCCTGCTTTAGTCCTGCTTTAGTTCTGCTTTAGTTCTGCTTTAGTCCTGCTTTAGTCCTGCTTTAGTCCTGCTTTAGTCCTGCTTTAGTCCTGCTTTAGTCCTGCTTTAGTCCTGCTTTAGTTCTGCTTTAGTCCTGCTTTAGTCCTGCTTTAGTCCTGCTTTAGTCCTGCTTTAGTCCTGCTTTAGTTCTGCTTTAGTCCTGCTTTAGTCCTGCTTTAGTCCTGCTTTAGACCTGCTTTAGTCCTGCTTTAGTCCTGCTTTAGTCCTGCTTTAGTCCTGCTTTAGACCTGCTTTAGTCCTGCTTTAGTCCTGCTTTAGTCCTGCTTTAGTCCTGCTTTAGACCTGCTTTAGTCCCGCTTTAGTCCCGCTTTAGTTCTGCTTTAGTCCTGCTTTAGTTCTGCTTTAGTCCTGCTTTAGTCCCGCTTTAGACCCGCTTTAGTCCTGCTTTAGACCTGCTTTAGTCCTGTTTTAGTCCTGTTTTAGTTCTGCTTTAGACCTGCTTTAGTCCTGCTTTAGTCCCGCTTTAGACCTGCTTTAGTCCTGCTTTAGTCCTGCTTTAGACCTGCTTTAGTCCTGCTTTAGTCCCGCTTTAGTCCCGCTTTAGTCCTGCTTTAGACCTGCTTTAGTCCTGCTTTAGTCCCGCTTTAGACCTGCTTTAGTCCTGCTTTAGTCCTGCTTTAGACCTGCTTTAGTCCCGCTTTAGTTCTGCTTTAGTCCTGCTTTAGACCCGCTTTAGTCCTGCTTTAGTCCCGCTTTAGACCTGCTTTAGTCCTGCTTTAGTCCTGCTTTAGTCCTGCTTTAGTTCTGCTTTAGTCCTGCTTAAGTCCCGCTTTAGACCCGCTTTAGTCCCGCTTTAGACCTGCTTTAGACCTGCTTTAGTCCTGCTTTAGACCTGCTTTAGACCTGCTTTAGTCCTGCTTTAGTCCTGTTTTAGTCCTGTTTTAGTTCTGCTTTAGACCTGCTTTAGTCCTGCTTTAGTCCTGCTTTAGACCTGCTTTAGACCTGCTTTAGTCCTGCTTTAGACCTGCTTTAGTCCTGTTTTAGTCCTGTTTTAGTTCTGCTTTAGTCCTGCTTTAGTCCTGCTTTAGACCTGCTTTAGACCTGCTTTAGTCCTGCTTTAGACCTGCTTTAGACCTGCTTTAGTCCTGCTTTAGTCCTGTTTTAGTCCTGTTTTAGTTCTGCTTTAGACCTGCTTTAGTCCTGCTTTAGTCCTGCTTTAGACCTGCTTTAGTCCTGCTTTAGTCCTGCTTTAGTCCTGCTTTAGACCTGCTTTAGTCCCGCTTTAGACCCGCTTTAGTCCTGCTTTAGACCTGCTTTAGTCCTGCTTTAGTCCTGCTTTAGACCTGCTTTAGTCCTGCTTTAGTTCTGCTTTAGACCTGCTTTAGTCCCGCTTTAGTCCCGCTTTAGTCCCGCTTTAGTCCCGCTTTAGACCCGCTTTAGACCCGCTTTAGACCCGCTTTAGTCCCGCTTTAGTCCCGCTTTAGTCCCGCTTTAGTCCCGCTTTAGTCCCGCTTTAGTCCCGCTTTAGTCCCGCTTTAGTCCCGCTTTAGTCCCGCTTTAGTCCTGCTTTAGTTCCGCTTTAGACATGCTTTAGTCCTGCTTTAGACCTGCTTTAGACCTGCTTTAGTCCTGCTTTAGACCTGCCTTAGACCCGCTTTAGTCCCGCTTTAGTCCCGCTTTAGTCCCGCTTTAGTCCCGCTTTAGTCCCGCTTTAGACCTGCTTTAGTCCTGCTTTAGTCCCGCTTTAGACCCGCTTTAGTCCCGCTTTAGACCCGCTTTAGACCCGCTTTAGTCCTGCTTTAGACCTGCTTTAGACCTGCTTTAGTCCTGCTTTAGACCTGCCTTAGACCCGCTTTAGTCCCGCTTTAGTCCCGCTTTAGTCCCGCTTTAGTCCCGCTTTAGTCCCGCTTTAGTCCCGCTTTAGACCCGCTTTAGTCCTGCTTTAGTCCCGCTTTAGACCCGCTTTAGTCCCGCTTTAGACCCGCTTTAGACCCGCTTTAGTCCCGCTTTAGTCCCGCTTTAGACCTGCTTTAGACCCGCTTTAGACCTGCTTTAGTCCCGCTTTAGACCCGCTTTAGACCCGCTTTAGTCCTGCTTTAGACCTGCTTTAGTCCTGCTTTAGACCTGCTTTAGACCTGCTTTAGTCCTGCTTTAGACCTGCTTTAGTCCTGCTTTAGTCCTGCTTTAGACCTGCTTTAGTCCTGCTTTAGACCTGCTTTAGACCTGCTTTAGTCCTGCTTTAGTCCTGCTTTAGTCCTGAGTCTACTCTTAGTACACGTGTACACGGAGCAACAGAACCTTTTCAAACTTTCTGGTGTTTTAAATAATGAAGTCATGACTTGAGCAAATTGCTCAAATTGGGGTATGAGGAGCCGTTTCCTGTATGAGGAGCCATGAGGAGCCGTTTCCTGTATGAGGAGCCATGAGGAGCCGTTTCCTGTATGAGGAGCCGTTTCCTGTATGAGGAGCCGTTTCCTGTATGAGGAGCCATGAGGAGCCGTTTCCTGTATGAGGAGCCATGAGGAGCCGTTTCCTGTATGAGGAGCCGTTTCCTGTATGAGGAGCCATGAGGAGCCGTTTCCTGTATGAGGAGCCATGAGGAGCCGTTTCCTGTATGAGGAGCCGTTTCCTGTATGAGGAGCCGTTTCCTGTATGAGGAGCCATGAGGAGCCGTTTCCTGTATGAGGAGCCATGAGGAGCCGTTTCCTGTATGAGGAGCCGTTTCCTGTATGAGGAGCCGTTTCCTGTATGAGGAGCCATGAGGAGCCGTTTCCTGTATGAGGAGCCGTTTCCTGTATGAGGAGCCGTTTCCTGTATGAGGAGCCATGAGGAGCCGTTTCCTGTATGAGGAGCCATGAGGAGCCGTTTCCTGTATGAGGAGCCGTTTCCTGTATGAGGAGCCGTTTCCTGTATGAGGAGCCGTTTCCTGTATGAGGAGCCGTTTCCTGTATGAGGAGCCGTTTCCTGTATGAGGAGCCGTTTCCTGTATGAGGAGCCATGAGGAGCCGTTTCCTGTATGAGGAGCCGTTTCCTGTATGAGGAGCCGTTTCCTGTATGAGGAGCCGTTTCCTGTATGAGGAGCCATGAGGAGCCGTTTCCTGTATGAGGAGCCGTTTCCTGTATGAGGAGCCATGAGGAGCCGTTTCCTGTATGAGGAGCCATGAGGAGCCGTTTCCTGTATGAGGAGCCGTTTCCTGTATGAGGAGCCGTTTCCTGTATGAGGAGCCGTTTCCTGTATGAGGAGCCGTTTCCTGTATGAGGAGCCATGAGGAGCCGTTTCCTGTATGAGGAGCCGTTTCCTGTATGAGGAGCCGTTTCCTGTATGAGGAGCCGTTTCCTGTATGAGGAGCCATGAGGAGCCGTTTCCTGTATGAGGAGCCATGAGGAGCCGTTTCCTGTATGAGGAGCCGTTTCCTGTATGAGGAGCCGTTTCCTGTATGAGGAGCCGTTTCCTGTATGAGGAGCCATGAGGAGCCGTTTCCTGTATGAGGAGCCGTTTCCTGTATGAGGAGCCGTTTCCTGTATGAGGAGCCATGAGGAGCCGTTTCCTGTATGAGGAGCCATGAGGAGCCGTTTCCTGTATGAGGAGCCGTTTCCTGTATGAGGAGCCGTTTCCTGTATGAGGAGCCATGAGGAGCCGTTTCCTGTATGAGGAGCCGTTTCCTGTATGAGGAGCCATGAGGAGCCGTTTCCTGTATGAGGAGCCATGAGGAGCCGTTTCCTGTATGAGGAGCCGTTTCCTGTATGAGGAGCCGTTTCCTGTATGAGGAGCCGTTTCCTGTATGAGGAGCCATGAGGAGCCGTTTCCTGTATGAGGAGCCGTTTCCTGTATGAGGAGCCGTTTCCTGTATGAGGAGCCGTTTCCTGTATGAGGAGCCGTTTCCTGTATGAGGAGCCGTTTCCTGTATGAGGAGCCGTTTCCTGTATGAGGAGCCATGAGGAGCCGTTTCCTGTATGAGGAGCCGTTTCCTGTATGAGGAGCCGTTTCCTGTATGAGGAGCCGTTTCCTGTATGAGGAGCCGTTTCCTGTATGAGGAGCCGTTTCCTGTATGAGGAGCCGTTTCCTGTATGACGAGCCACTTCCTGTTTTGTTTTGTAGGAGCTGCTGTATCGTTACAGTTGCATCGACGATCCTCGGTTTGAGAAGTTCCTCTCCAGAGTCTGGTGTTTGCTGAAGAGATATCAGGTACTGTCCTTTTGTCCTCACTCTGTCTCTGTCTCCCGGCCATGTGTCCCTGTGCGCTCTGTCCTTTTGTCCTCACTCTGTCTCCGTCTCCCGGCCATGTGTCCCTGTGCGCTCTGTCCTTTTGTCCTCACTCTGTCTCCGTCTCCCGGCCATGTGTCCCTGTGCGCTCTGTCCTTTTGTCCTCACTCTGTCTCTGTCTCCAGGCCATGTTCGGTGCCGGCTGTAATGAGGGGACAGGCCTGCAGGGGGCGCTCCCGGTGACGGTCTTTGAGGTTCTTCACAAGCAGTTTGGCATTTCATTCGAGTGTTTCGCGTCACCATTAAACTCTTACTACAAACAGTTCTGCTCCGCCTTCCCCGACATCGACGGCTTCTTCGGCTCCAGAGGGTGAGTCCTGCTTTAGTCCTGCTTTAGTCCTGCTTTAGTCCTGCTTTAGTCCTGCTTTAGTCCTGCTTTAGTTCTGCTTTAGTCCTGCTTTAGTCCTGCTTTAGTCCTGCTTTAGTCCCGCTTTAGTCCCGCTTTAGTCCTGCTTTAGTCCTGCTTTAGTTCTGCTTTAGACCTGCTTTAGTCCTGCTTTAGTCCTGCTTTAGTCCTGCTTTAGTCCTGCTTTAGTTCTGCTTTAGACCTGCTTTAGTCCTGCTTTAGTCCTGCTTTAGTCCTGCTTTAGTCCTGGTTTAACCCTTTCGTATGTCCCCAGGCCATTCCTGTCTTTCTCACCTGTCAGTGGATCATTTGAGGCCAATCCTCCATTTTGTGAAGAGCTGATGGACGCCATGGTTACACACTTTGAGGTACGAGACCTGCTTCACACCTGCTTCACACCTGGTTTACACCTGCTTCACGCCTGGTCTACACCTGCTTCACACCTGCTTCACACCTGGTTTACACCTGCTTCACACCTGGTTTACACCTGCTTCACACCTGGTTTACACCTGCTTCACACCTGGTTTACACCTGCTTCACACCTGCTTCACACCTGGTTTACACCTGCTTCACACCTGGTTTACACCTGCTTCACGCCTGGTTTACACCTGCTTCACACCTGGTTTACACCTGCTTCACGCCTGGTCTACACCTGCTTCACACCTGGTTTAGACCTGCTTCACACCTGGTTTAGACCTGCTTCACACCTGGTTTAGACCTGCTTCACACCTGGTTTACACCTGCTTCACACCTGGTCTACACCTGCTTCACACCTGCTTCACACCTGGTTTACACCTGGTTTAGACCTGATTCACACCTGGTTTAGACCTGCTTCACACCTGGTTTAGACCTGCTTCACACCTGGTTTACACCTGCTTCACACCTGGTTTAGACCTGCTTCACACCTGGTTCACACCTGGTTTACACCTGCTTCACGCCTGGTCTACACCTGCTTCACACCTGGTTTACACCTGCTTCACACCTGGTTTAGACCTGCTTCACACCTGGTTTAGACCTGCTTCACACCTGGTTTAGACCTGCTTCACACCTGGTTTACACCTGCTTCACACCTGCTTCACACCTGGTTTACACCTGCTTCACACCTGGTTTAGACCTGCTTCACACCTGGTTTACACCTGCTTCACACCTGGTTTAGACCTGCTTCACACCTGGTTCACACCTGGTTTACACCTGCTTCACACCTGGTTTAGACCTGATTCACACCTGGTTTACACCTGGTTTACACCTGCTTCACACCTGGTTTAGACCTGCTTCACACCTGGTTTAGACCTGCTTCACACCTGGTTTACACCTGCTTCACACCTGGTTCACACCTGGTTTACACCTGCTTCACACCTGGTTTAGACCTGCTTCACACCTGGTTCACACCTGGTTTACACCTGCTTCACACCTGGTTTAGACCTGCTTCACACCTGCTTCACACCTGGTTTAGACCTGCTTCACACCTGGTTTAGACCTGCTTCACACCTGGTTTACACCTGCTTCACACCTGCTTCACACCTGGTTTAGACCTGCTTCACACCTGCTTCACACCTGGTCTACACCTGCTTCACACCTGATTCACACCTGGTCTACACCTGCTTCACACCTGCTTCACACCTGGTCTACACCTGCTTCATACCTGGTCTACACCTGCTTCACACCTGGTCTACACCTGCTTCACACCTGGTTTAGACCTGCTTCACACCTGGTCTACACCTGCTTCACACCTGGTTTACACCTGCTTCACACCTGCTTCACACCTGGTCTACACCTGCTTCACACCTGATTCACACCTGGTCTACACCTGCTTCACACCTGCTTCACACCTGGTCTACACCTGCTTCACACCTGGTTTAGACCTGCTTCACACCTGGTCTACACCTGCTTCACACCTGGTTTACACCTGCTTCACACCTGGTCTACACCTGCTTCACACCTGGTCCCTGTCCTTCAGGAGCTGTTGTCCTCCTCGTCGGAGCCGCTCTCCTTCGTGGTGGTGGTCCCAGACTGGAGAGATCCTGAGACTCCGGCTCTGACTCGGATGGAGTCGAGTCGTTTCCTTCGAGAGCAGCTGCACGTGGCAGCCTACGAGCACGAGTACCGCTCCGGCTCCCAGCACGTCTGCAAGAGGTGAGTCCTGGTCCTCACATGGTCCTGGTCCTCACATGGTCCTGGTCCTCGCATGGTCCCGGTCCTCACATGGTCCCGGTCCTCACATGGTCCCGGTCCTCTCCTGGTCCCCTCCTGGTCCTCACATGGTCCTGGTCCTCACATGGTCCTGGTCCCCTCCTGGTCCTGGTCCTCACATGGTCCTGGTCCTCACATGGTCCTGGTCCCCTCCTGGTCCTGGTCCTCACATGGTCCTGGTCCTCGCATGGTCCCGGTCCTCGCATGGTCCCGGTCCTCACATGGTCCTGGTCCTCACATGGTCCTGGTCCTCGCATGGTCCCGGTCCTCACATGGTCCCGGTCCTCTCCTGGTCCCCTCCTGGTCCTGGTCCTCACCTGGTCCTGGTCCTCACCTGGTTCTGTCTCTTTCAGGGAGGACATGTCGTACCGGGCGGTTCATGGTACGGCCGTCTTGTTTCTTCAGAATGACGCTGGTTTCTCAAAGTGGGCTCCGACTCCAGAGCGAGTTTCTGAACTTTCTGCTGCGTTTAAACCAGCCAGAACAAACTCCACCTCTTCCACCTCAGGCCCCGCCCCCCAAGGAACAGAGCCCGCCCCCAAGGCCACGCCCAGTAACCACGACAACCACGATAACAGTCACCACGACGACAACAACAACAGCAGCAGCAGCTCAAGTCCCAGCGACAAGATGGCCGCCGTTTGAGCCGCATAATCCGTGTCACCAGCAGCAGCTGTAGCAGAGACTGGTCCTGCCGGATCTGTGTCACTGGGGCTCACGAAGTCCTGGTTTAGACCTGATTTAGACCTGGTTTAGTCCTGGTTTAGACCTTGTTTAGTCCTGGTTTAGACCTGGTTTAGTCCTGGTTTAGTCCTGGTTTAGTCCTGGTTTAGACCTGGTTTAGTCCTGGTTTAGACCCGGTTTAGACCCGGTTTAGTCCCGGTTTAGTCCCGGTTTAGTCCCGGTTTAGACCCGGTTTAGACCCGGTTTAGTCCCGGTTTAGTCCCGGTTTAGTCCCGGTTTAGTCCCGGTTTAGACCCGGTTTAGACCCGGTTTAGACCCGGTTTAGACCCGGTTTAGTCCTGGTTTAGACCTGATTTAGACCTGGTTTAGACCTGGTTTAGTCCTGGTTTAGACCTGGTTTAGTCCTGGTTTAGACCTGGTTTAGACCTGGTTTAGTCCTGGTTTAGACCTGGTTTAGACCTGGTTTAGACCTGGTTTAGACCTGGTTTAGACCTGGTTTAGACCTGGTTTAGTCCTGGTTTAGACCTGGTTTAGTCCCGGTTTAGTCCCGGTTTAGACCTGGTTTAGTCCTGGTTTAGACCTGGTTTAGTCCTGGTTTAGACCTGGTTTAGACCTGGTTTAGACCTGGTTTAGTCCTGGTTTAGACCTGGTTTAGTCCTGGTTTAGACCTGGTTTAGTCCTGGTTTAGTCCTGGTTTAGTCCTGGTTTAGTCCTGGTTTAGACCTGGTTTAGACCTGGTTTAGTCCTGGTTTAGTCCTGGTTTAGACCTGGTTTAGTCCTGGTTTAGACCTGGTTTAGTCCTGGTTTAGTCCTGGTTTAGACCTGGTTTAGTCCTGGTTTAGACCTGGTTTAGTCCTGGTTTAGTCCTGGTTTAGTCCTGGTTTAGTCCTGGTTTAGACCTGGTTTAGACCTGGTTTAGACCTGGTTTAGTCCTGGTTTAGACCTGGTTTAGACCTGGTTTAGACCTGGTTTAGTCCTGGTTTAGACCTGGTTTAGTCCTGGTTTAGACCTGGTTTAGACCTGGTTTAGACCTGGTTTAGACCTGGTTTAGTCCTGGTTTAGTCCTGGTTTAGTCCTGGTTTAGACCTGGTTTAGACCTGGTTTAGTCCTGGTTTAGTCCTGGTTTAGACCTGGTTTAGTCCTGGTTTAGACCTGGTTTAGTCCTGGTTTAGTCCTGGTTTAGACCTGGTTTAGACCTGGTTTAGTCCTGGTTTAGTCCTGGTTTAGACCCGGTTTAGTCCCGGTTTAGACCTGGTTTAGTCCTGGTTTAGACCTGGTTTAGTCCTGGTTTAGACCTGGTTTAGACCTGGTTTAGACCTGGTTTAGTCCTGGTTTAGACCTGGTTTAGACCTGGTTTAGACCTGGTTTAGTCCCGGTTTATTCCCGGTTTAGTCCCGGTTTGGACCCGGTTTAGTCCTGGTTTAGACCTGGTTTAGACCTGGTTTAGTCCTGGTTTAGTCCTGGTTTAGACCCGGTTTAGTCCCGGTTTATTCCTGGTTTAGACCTGGTTTAGTCCTGGTTTAGACCTGGTTTAGACCTGGTTTAGTCCTGGTTTAGTCCTGGTTTAGACCTGGTTTAGACCTGGTTTAGTCCTGGTTTAGACCTGGTTTAGACCTGGTTTAGACCTGGTTTAGTCCTGGTTTAGTCCTGGTTTAGTCCTGGTTTAGACCTGGTTTAGTCCTGGTTTAGTCCTGGTTTAGACCTGGTTTAGTCCTGGTTTAGACCTGGTTTAGTCCTGGTTTAGTCCTGGTTTAGTCCTGGTTTAGACCTGGTTTAGACCTGGTTTAGTCCTGGTTTAGTCCTGGTTTAGACCCGGTTTAGTCCCGGTTTAGACCCGGTTTAGTCCTGGTTTAGACCTGGTTTAGTCCTGGTTTAGACCTGGTTTAGACCTGGTTTAGACCTGGTTTAGTCCTGGTTTAGACCTGGTTTAGACCTGGTTTAGACCTGGTTTA
Organism: Eucyclogobius newberryi; assembly: GCF_026437365.1. NCBI lineage: Eukaryota > Metazoa > Chordata > Actinopteri > Gobiiformes > Gobiidae > Eucyclogobius > Eucyclogobius newberryi. The sequence goes on along the minus strand of NW_027315735.1, from coordinate 37,954,409 downwards.
GTCCCGGTTTATTCCCGGTTTAGTCCCGGTTTGGACCCGGTTTAGTCCTGGTTTAGACCTGGTTTAGACCTGGTTTAGTCCTGGTTTAGTCCTGGTTTAGACCCGGTTTAGTCCCGGTTTATTCCTGGTTTAGACCTGGTTTAGTCCTGGTTTAGACCTGGTTTAGACCTGGTTTAGTCCTGGTTTAGACCTGGTTTAGTCCTGGTTTAGACCTGGTTTAGACCTGGTTTAGACCTGGTTTAGTCCTGGTTTAGACCTGGTTTAGTCCTGGTTTAGTCCTGGTTTAGTCCCGGTTTGGACCCGGTTCACAGCGTGAGCCTCTGATTGGCAGAGTCTGAGGCAGCTTTTCTATTGGACGAGAGCCTGAATCTTCTGTTTGTCCAGTTTTTACTGATGCCATAAAATATGAATTATAATTTTTTTAATATAAATATGAACATGTTTTAGTGAAAGTTTGAACTGAGAATAATAAGTCTCGACTTGTGAATGTGGAAAATAAATTAATATAAAAATATAATGTAGCTTTTCACATTAGAAACCACAGAAATATAAATTTTGTTTAAAAATATATTAAAAAAATCAAATAAAAACAGCTCAAGTTCAGCCGTGTTTTACAAAAGCTCCAGCTGTGGAACATGTGTCACGTCTCCCGCGCTCTGATTGGCCGCGGCTCGTTCTGATTGGCCGCGGCCCGCTCTGCTGCGCTCTGATTGGCCGTCAGTGTAAATATGTACAGACATTTGTTTTTACATTTTCACATTCGTTTGGACTAAACCAAAGTGAAACGTCTTTTATTTTGTATGTTTTTATTGTGCATGTTTTTCAGTTTAAATCACTTTATTCCTGTTTTGTGGATTTGACTGTTTCCCGCCTTTTCTGACCCTGAAAGTGAAAGTTATATTTATTAAATTCATGTATTTCAGATTGGACTGTAAAAAAAATGTATGTCAGATTTTATTAAATTGTTTTCCTCAAAACTTTTAAGTCTCAATGAAGATGATTGTGACTGTCTTTAGACTGTACCCTACTTCCTCTTAACCCTAACCCTAACCCTAACCCTCTTCCTCCTGATCAGTGTTACGACCACGCCCCCTGTCTAAACTAGCTCCTCCTAGTGTCCAAAATGTGAATGTTCTTTCCAAAACATAAGTAATGAAATGATGTTTAAAGCCACGTTCATCCACTAGAGCCGAGCAATTCTACTTCCTCCAAGAGCCATATTTGAATCCAGGCACGTAGCGGAGGGCCGGCCCGCTATATATACACTATATATATATATATAATATATATTATATAATATATTATATATATATATATTATATATATGTATTGCATTTAAAGACACCACATGGTGCACTCAAAACATCAAAACAATATAATCATATATTACATAAACATATACACACATGTATATACCAGTACACGTACACGTATACACACACATCAGGTACTGTGACATTGCTACCACCGCTCGACCAAGGAAACCAGCATCCTAGACCAAGGCCCAACCCTCTGGCACCAGCGCCGAGGGCAAATGGTCAAGCCAACACCAGACCCCCCCGAATAACTTCAGGGCCCCGACCCATGGCCACGACCCATGGCCCCGACCCATGGCCCCGACCCATGCCGGAGCCACAATGCGGAGCTCATGAGGCCTTCATCTCGTGTCCAGGAATCCACTCGATTGTCCAAGAGGAGACACGAAGCTGGGACTCCAGCACCGCACTGTACATATACACCTGTACATATACACCTGTACATATACACCTGTACATATACACCTGTACATATACACCTGTACATATACACCTGTACATATACACCTGTACACATACACCTGTACATACACCTGCACATATACACCTGTACATATACACCTGTACATATACACCTGTACATACACCTGCACATATACACCTGTACATATACACCTGTACATACACCTGTACATATACACCTGTACATATACACCTGTACATACACCTGCACATATACACCTGTACATATACACCTGTACATATACACCTGTACATACACCTGTACATATACACCTGTACATATACACCTGTACAAACACCTGTACATATACACCTGTACATACACCTGTACATACACCTGTACATATACACCTGTACATATACACCTGTACAAACACCTGTACATATACACCTGTACATACACCTGTACATACACCTGTACATATACACCTGTACATATACACCTGTACATATACACCTGTACATATACACCTGTACATATACACCTGTACATATACACCTGTACATATACACCTGTACATATACACCTGTACACATACACCTGTACATACACCTGCACATATACACCTGTACATATACACCTGTACATATACACCTGTACATACACCTGCACATATACACCTGTACATATACACCTGTACATACACCTGTACATATACACCTGTACATATACACCTGTACATACACCTGCACATATACACCTGTACATATACACCTGTACATATACACCTGTACATACACCTGTACATATACACCTGTACATATACACCTGTACAAACACCTGTACATATACACCTGTACATACACCTGTACATACACCTGTACATATACACCTGTACATATACACCTGTACAAACACCTGTACATATACACCTGTACATACACCTGTACATACACCTGTACATATACACCTGTACATACACCTGTACATATACACCTGTACATATACACCTGTACATACACCTGTACATACACCTGTACATACACCTGTACATATACACCTGTACACATACACCTGTACATATACACCTGTACATATACACCTGTACAAACACCTGTACATATACACCTATACATATACACCTGTACATATACACCTGTACAAACACCTGTACATATACACCTGTACATACACCTGTACATACACCTGTACATATACACCTGTACATACACCTGTACATATACACCTGTACATATACACCTGTACATACACCTGTACATACACCTGTACATATACACCTGTACATATACACCTGTACATACACCTGTACATATACACCTGTACAAACACCTGTACATATACACCTGTACATATACACCTGTACATATACACCTGTACATATACACCTGTACAAACACCTGTACATATACACCTGTACATACACCTGTACATATACACCTGTACATACACCTGTACATATACACCTGTACATATACACCTGTACAAACACCTGTACATATACACCTGTACATACACCTGTACATACACCTGTACATATACACCTGTACATACACCTGTACATATACACCTGTACATATACACCTGTACATACACCTGTACATACACCTGTACATACACCTGTACATATACACCTGTACATATACACCTGTACATATACACCTGTACATATACACCTGTACATATACACCTGTACAAACACCTGTACATATACACCTGTACATACACCTGTACATATACACCTGTACATACACCTGTACATATACACCTGTACATATACACCTGTACATACACCTGTACATACACCTGTACATACACCTGTACATATACACCTGTACACATACACCTGTACATACACACCTGTACATATACACCTGTACATACACACTTGTACATATACACCTGTACATACACCTGTACATATACACCTGTACATACACCTGTACATATACACCTGTACATATACCTGTACATACACCTGTACATATACACCTGTACATACACACCTGTACATATACACCTGTACATATACACCTGTACATATACACCTGTACATATACACCTGTACATATACACCTGTACATACACCTGTACATATACACCTGTACATACACCTGTACATATACACCTGTACATATACACCTGTACATACACCTGTATATATACACCTGTACATATACACCTGTACATACACACCTGTACACACACACCTGTATATACACCTGTACATACACCTGTACATACACCTGTACATATACACCTGTACATATACACCTGTACATACACCTGTACATACACACCTGTACATACACCTGTACATACACCTGTACATACACCTGTACATATACACCTGTACATACACACCTGTACATACACACCTGTACATATACACCTGTACATATACACCTGTACATATACACCTGTACATGCACACCTGTACATATACACCTGTGCATACACCTGTACATATACACCTGTACATACACACCTGTACATACACACCTGTACATACACCTGTACACATACACCTGTACACATACACCTGTACACATACACCTGTACATACACACCTGTACATATACACCTGTACATACACCTGTACATATACACCTGTACATACACCTGTACATATACACCTGTACATATACCTGTACATACACCTGTACATATACACCTGTACATACACACCTGTACATACACCTGTACATACACATGTACATACACACCTGTACATACACCTGTACATACACCTGTACATACACCTGTACATACACCTGTACATATACACCTGTACATATACACCTGTACATATACACCTGTACATACACACCTGTACATATACACCTGTACATACACACCTGTACATATACACCTGTACATATACACCTGCACATACACCTGTACATACACACCTGTACATATACACCTGTACATACACCTGTACATACACCTGTACATATACACCTGTACATATACACCTGTACATACACCTGTACATACACCTGTACATACACCTGTACATATACACCTGTACATACACACCTGTACATACACCTGTACATATACACCTGTACATACACCTGTACATACACCTGTACATACACCTGTACATACACCTGTACATACACACCTGTACATACACCTGTACATACACACGTACATACACACCTGTACATACACCTGTACATACACCTGTACATACACACCTGTACATACACCTGTACATACACACCTGTACATACACCTGTACATACACCTGTACATACACCTGTACATACACACCTGTACATACACCTGTACATACACCTGTACATACACCTGTACATACACACCTGTACATACACCTGTACATATACCTGTACATACACACCTGTACATATACACCTGTACATACACCTGTACATACACCTGTACATACACACCTGTACATACACCTGTACATATACACCTGTACATATACACCTGTACATACACCTGTACATATACACCTGTACATACACCTGTCCATATACACCTGTACATACACACCTGTACATATACACCTGTACATACACCTGTCCATATACACCTGTACATACACACCTGTACATATACACCTGTACATACACCTGTACATACACCTGTACATACACACCTGTATATACACCTGTACATACACCTGTACATACACCTGTACATACACCTGTACATATACACCTGTACATATACACCTGTACATACACCTGTACATACACCTGTACATATACACCTGTACATACACACCTGTACATACACCTGTACATATACACCTGTACATACACCTGTACATATACACCTGTACATACACCTGTACATACACCTGTACATACACACCTGTACATATGCACCTGTACATATACACCAGTACATACACACCTGCACATATACACCTGTACATACACCTGTACATATACACCTGTACATATACACCTGCACATATACACCTGTACATACACCTGTACATATACACCTGCACATATACACCTGTACATACACCTGTACATATACACCTGCACATATACACCTGTACATACACCTGTACATATACACCTGTACATACACCTGTACATATACACCTGCACATATACACCTGTACATACACACCTGTACATATACACCTGTACATATACACCTGTACATACACCTGTACATATACACCTGTACATACACCTGTACATATACACCTGCACATATACACCTGTACATACACCTGTACATACACCTGTACATACACACCTGTACATACACACCTGTACATATACACCTGTACATATACACCTGTACATATACACCTGCACATATACACCTGTACATACACCTGTACATATACACCTGTACATACACCTGTACATACACACCTGTACATACACCTGTACATACACCTGTACATACACACCTGTACATACACCTGTACATACACCTGTACATATACACCTGTACATATACACCTGTACATACACCTGTACATACACACCTGTACATACACCTGTACATACACCTGTACATACACCTGTACATATACACCTGCACATATACACCTGTACATACACCTGTACATATACACCTGTACATATACATCTGTACATACACCTGTACATACACACCTGTACATACACCTGTACATATACACCTGCACATATACACCTGTACATACACCTGTACATACACCTGTACATACACCTGTACATACACCTGTACATACACCTGTACATACACACCTGTACATACACCTGTACATACACCTGTACATATACACCTGTACATATACACCTGTACATACACCTGTACATATACACCTGCACATATACACCTGTACATACACCTGTACATATACACCTGTACATACACCTGTACATACACACCTGTACATACACCTGTACATACACCTGTACATACACCTGTACATATACACCTGCACATATACACCTGTACATACACACCTGTACATACACCTGTACATATACACCTGCACATATACACCTGTACATACACCTGTACATACACCTGTACATACACCTGTACATACACCTGTACATACACACCTGTACATACACCTGTACATACACCTGTACATACACCTGTACATATACACCTGTACATACACCTGTACATACACCTGTACATATACACCTGTACATACACCTGTACATACACCTGTACATATACACCTGTACATACACCTGTACATATACACCTGCACATATACCTGTACATATACACCTGTACATACACCTGTACATACACCTGTACATACACACCTGTACATATACACCTGTACATACACACCTGTAAATATACACCTGTAAATATACACCTGTACATATACACCTGTACATATACACCTGTACATACACCTGTACATACACACCTGTACATACACCTGTACATACACCTGTACATATACACCTGTACATATACACCTGTACATACACCTGTACATACACCTGCACATATACACCTGTACATATACACCTGTACATATACACCTGTACATACACCTGTACATATACACCTGCACATATACACCTGTACATATACACCTGCACATATACACCTGTACATACACACCTGCACATATACACCTGTACATATACACCTGTACATACACCTGTACATATACACCTGTACATACACCTGTACATACACCTGTACATACACCTGTACATATACAGGGTTAGTTATAAGTGTTATAAGTATGTTATAATTTTTTAACAGTTTTCTGCGGCGCAGCAGCCAATCAGAGATGACGCTCCAGTGATGTACGTACGCATTTCCCCCCGAGAAGAACCCGGCACCACAACAATGGCAGACAATAAACTAGAGTGTGTCAACACAAGGAGCTTTATGTCTTTGGTGGAAGACAAGAAGGACGAGCCTGGAGGACGATCAGAGGAGACTGGACTGTGGGGACAGTTATTACAACTTTGATTCAACTTTGATTCAAAGCCACGTGTTGAGAGTTGATGAGGTCTAAATAATTTGCGCTGGTTTGTGTTTGACGAGTTCATGTGTTTATTCAGAGGAATCTGTAGAAGAGGACGGACACATGAAGGAGCCAGAAGAAGGCTTCACTTTGTCCTGATGGATGAGAGGCTTCATTATGAGCCAGGTGAAGGCTTCACTTTGTCCTGATGGATGAGAAGCTTCATTATGAGCGGGTGAAGGCTTCACTTTGTCCTGATGGATGAGAGGCTTCATTATGAGCGGGTGAAGGCTTCACTTTGTTCTGATGGATGAGAAGCTTCATTATGAGCCAGAAGAAGGCTTCACTTTGTCCTGATGGATGAGAGGCTTCATTATGAGCCAGGTGAAGGCTTCACTTTGTCCTGATGGATGAGAAGCTTCATTATGAGCGGGTGAAGGCTTCACTTTGTCCTGATGGATGAGAGGCTTCATTATGAGCCAGGTGAAGGCTTCACTTTGTCCTGATGGATGAGAGGCTTCATTATGAGCCAGGTGAAGGCTTCACTTTGTCCTGATGGATGAGAGGCTTCATTATGAGCCAGGTGAAGGCTTCACTTTGTCCTGATGGATGAGAGGCTTCATTATGAGCCAGGTGAAGGCTTCACTTTGTCCTGATGGATGAGAGGCTTCATTATGAGCCAGGTGAAGGCTTCACTTTGTCCTGATGGATGAGAGGCTTCATTATGAGCGGGTGAAGGCTTCACTTTGTCCTGATGGATGAGAAGCTTCATTATGAGCGGGTGAAGGCTTCACTTTGTCCTGATGGATGAGAAGCTTCATTATGAGCGGGTGAAGGCTTCACTTTGTCCTGATGGATGAGAAGCTTCATTATGAGCGGGTGAAGGCTTCACTTTGTCCTGATGGATGAGAAGCTTCATTATGAGCCAGGTGAAGCTTCACTTTGTCCTGATGGATGAGAAGCTTCATTATGAGCGGGTGAAGGCTTCACTTTGTCCTGATGGATGAGAAGCTTCATTATGAGCGGGTGAAGGCTTCACTTTGTCCTGATGGATGAGAAGCTTCATTATGAGCGGGTGAAGCTTCACTTTGTCCTGATGGATGAGAAGCTTCATTATGAGCGGGTGAAGGCTTCACTTTGTCCTGATGGATGAGAAGCTTCATTATGAGCCAGGTGAAGGCTTCACTTTGTCCTGATGGATGAGAAGCTTCATTATGAGCGGGTGAAGGCTTCACTTTGTCCTGATGGATGAGAAGCTTCATTATGAGCGGGTGAAGGCTTCACTTTGTCCTGATGGATGAGAAGCTTCATTATGAGCGGGTGAAGGCTTCACTTTGTCCTGATGGATGAGAGGCTTCATTATGAGCCAGGTGAAGGCTTCACTTTGTCCTGGTGGATGAGAGGCTTCATTATGAGCCAGGTGAAGGCTTCACTTTGTCCTGATGGATGAGAAGCTTCATTATGAGCGGGTGAAGGCTTCACTTTGTCCTGATGGATGAGAAGCTTCATTATGAGCGGGTGAAGGCTTCACTTTGTCCTGATGGATGAGAGGCTTCATTATGAGCCAGGTGAAGGCTTCACTTTGTCCTGATGGATGAGAGGCTTCATTATGAGCCAGGTGAAGGCTTCACTTTGTCCTGATGGATGAGAAGCTTCATTATGAGCGGGTGAAGGCTTCACTTTGTCCTGGTGGATGAGAGGCTTCATTATGAGCCAGGTGAAGGCTTCACTTTGTCCTGATGGATGAGAAGCTTCATTATGAGCGGGTGAAGGCTTCACTTTGTCCTGATGGATGAGAGGCTTCATTATGAGCGGGTGAAGGCTTCACTTTGTCCTGATGGATGAGAAGCTTCATTATGAGCGGGTGAAGGCTTCACTTTGTCCTGATGGATGAGAAGCTTTATTATGAGCGGGTGAAGGCTTCACTCTGTCCTGATGGATGAGAAGCTTCATTATGAGCGGGTGAAGCTTCACTTTGTCCTGATGGATGAGAAGCTTCATTATGAGCGGGTGAAGGCTTCACTTTGTCCTGATGGATGAGAAGCTTCATTATGAGCGGGTGAAGGCTTCACTTTGTCCTGATGGATGAGAAGCTTCATTATGAGCGGGTGAAGGCTTCACTTTGTCCTGATGGATGAGAAGCTTCATTATGAGCCAGGTGAAGCTTCACTTTGTCCTGATGGATGAGAAGCTTCATTATGAGCGGGTGAAGGCTTCACTTTGTCCTGATGGATGAGAAGCTTCATTATGAGCGGGTGAAGCTTCACTTTGTCCTGATGGATGAGAAGCTTCATTATGAGCGGGTGAAGGCTTCACTTTGTCCTGATGGATGAGAAGCTTCATTATGAGCGGGTGAAGGCTTCACTTTGTCCTGATGGATGAGAAGCTTCATTATGAGCGGGTGAAGCTTCACTTTGTCCTGATGGATGAGAAGCTTCATTATGAGCCAGGTGAAGGCTTCACTTTGTCCTGATGGATGAGAAGCTTCATTATGAGCCAGGTGAAGGCTTCACTTTGTCCTGATGGATGAGAAGCTTCATTATGAGCGGGTGAAGGCTTCACTTTGTCCTGATGGATGA
>NW_027315735.1:37938423-37944052 GCF_026437365.1 Eucyclogobius newberryi | reverse complement strand
CCTAACCCTAACCCTAACCCTAACCCTAACCCTAACCCTAACCCTAACCCTAACCCTAACCCTAACCCTAACCCTAACCCTAACCCTAACCCTAACCCTAACCCTAACCCTAACCCTAACCCTAACCCTAACCCTAACCCTAACCCTAACCCTAACCCTAACCCTAACCCTAACCCTAACCCTAACCCTAACCCTAACCCTAACCCTAACCCTAACCCTAACCCTAACCCTAACCCTAACCCTAACCCTAACCCTAACCCTAACCCTAACCCTAACCCTAACCCTAACCCTAACCCTAACCCTAACCCTAACCCTAACCCTAACCCTAACCCTAACCCTAACCCTAACCCTAACCCTAACCCTAACCCTAACCCTAACCCTAACCCTAACCCTAACCCTAACCCTAACCCTAACCCTAACCCTAACCCTAACCCTAACCCTAACCCTAACCCTAACCCTAACCCTAACCCTAACCCTAACCCTAACCCTAACCCTAACCCTAACCCTAACCCTAACCCTAACCCTAACCCTAACCCTAACCCTAACCCTAACCCTAACCCTAACCCTAACCCTAACCCTAACCCTAACCCTAACCCTAACCCTAACCCTAACCCTAACCCTAACCCTAACCCTAACCCTAACCCTAACCCTAACCCTAACCCTAACCCTAACCCTAACCCTAACCCTAACCCTAACCCTAACCCTAACCCTAACCCTAGACCCTAACCCTAACCCTAACCCTAACCCTAACCCTAACCCTAACCCTAACCCTAACCCTAACCCTAACCCTAACCCTAACCCTAACCCTAACCCTAACCCTAACCCTAACCCTAACCCTAACCCTAACCCTAACCCTAACCCTAACCCTAACCCTAACCCTAACCCTAACCCTAACCCTAACCCTAACCCTAACCCTAACCCTAACCCTAACCCTAACCCTAACCCTAACCCTAACCCTAACCCTAACCCTAACCCTAACCCTAACCCTAACCCTAACCCTAACCCTAACCCTAACCCTAACCCTAACCCTAACCCTAACCCTAACCCTAACCCTAACCCTAACCCTAACCCTAACCCTAACCCTAACCCTAACCCTAACCCTAACCCTAACCCTAACCCTAACCCTAACCCTAACCCTAACCCTAACCCTAACCCTAACCCTAACCCTAACCCTAACCCTAACCCTAACCCTAACCCTAACCCTAACCCTAACCCTAACCCTAACCCTAACCCTAACCCTAACCCTAACCCTAACCCTAACCCTAACCCTAACCCTAACCCTAACCCTAACCCTAACCCTAACCCTAACCCTAACCCTAACCCTAACCCTAACCCTAACCCTAACCCTAACCCTAACCCTAACCCTAACCCTAACCCTAACCCTAACCCTAACCCTAACCCTAACCCTAACCCTAACCCTAACCCTAACCCTAACCCTAACCCTAACCCTAACCCTAACCCTAACCCTAACCCTAACCCTAACCCTAACCCTAACCCTAACCCTAACCCTAACCCTAACCCTAACCCTAACCCTAACCCTAACCCTAACCCTAACCCTAACCCTAACCCTAACCCTAACCCTAACCCTAACCCTAACCCTAACCCTAACCCTAACCCTAACCCTAACCCTAACCCTAACCCTAACCCTAACCCTAACCCTAACCCTAACCCTAACCCTAACCCTAACCCTAACCCTAACCCTAACCCTAACCCTAACCCTAACCCTAACCCTAACCCTAACCCTAACCCTAACCCTAACCCTAACCCTAACCCTAACCCTAACCCTAACCCTAACCCTAACCCTAACCCTAACCCTAACCCTAACCCTAACCCTAACCCTAACCCTAACCCTAACCCTAACCCTAACCCTAACCCTAACCCTAACCCTAACCCTAACCCTAACCCTAACCCTAACCCTAACCCTAACCCTAACCCTAACCCTAACCCTAACCCTAACCCTAACCCTAACCCTAACCCTAACCCTAACCCTAACCCTAACCCTAACCCTAACCCTAACCCTAACCCTAACCCTAACCCTAACCCTAACCCTAACCCTAACCCTAACCCTAACCCTAACCCTAACCCTAACCCTAACCCTAACCCTAACCCTAACCCTAACCCTAACCCTAACCCTAACCCTAACCCTAACCCTAACCCTAACCCTAACCCTAACCCTAACCCTAACCCTAACCCTAACCCTAACCCTAACCCTAACCCTAACCCTAACCCTAACCCTAACCCTAACCCTAACCCTAACCCTAACCCTAACCCTAACCCTAACCCTAACCCTAACCCTAACCCTAACCCTAACCCTAACCCTAACCCTAACCCTAACCCTAACCCTAACCCTAACCCTAACCCTAACCCTAACCCTAACCCTAACCCTAACCCTAACCCTAACCCTAACCCTAACCCTAACCCTAACCCTAACCCTAACCCTAACCCTAACCCTAACCCTAACCCTAACCCTAACCCTAACCCTAACCCTAACCCTAACCCTAACCCTAACCCTAACCCTAACCCTAACCCTAACCCTAACCCTAACCCTAACCCTAACCCTAACCCTAACCCTAACCCTAACCCTAACCCTAACCCTAACCCTAACCCTAACCCTAACCCTAACCCTAACCCTAACCCTAACCCTAACCCTAACCCTAACCCTAACCCTAACCCTAACCCTAACCCTAACCCTAACCCTAACCCTAACCCTAACCCTAACCCTAACCCTAACCCTAACCCTAACCCTAACCCTAACCCTAACCCTAACCCTAACCCTAACCCTAACCCTAACCCTAACCCTAACCCTAACCCTAACCCTAACCCTAACCCTAACCCTAACCCTAACCCTAACCCTAACCCTAACCCTAACCCTAACCCTAACCCTAACCCTAACCCTAACCCTAACCCTAACCCTAACCCTAACCCTAACCCTAACCCTAACCCTAACCCTAACCCTAACCCTAACCCTAACCCTAACCCTAACCCTAACCCTAACCCTAACCCTAACCCTAACCCTAACCCTAACCCTAACCCTAACCCTAACCCTAACCCTAACCCTAACCCTAACCCTAACCCTAACCCTAACCCTAACCCTAACCCTAACCCTAACCCTAACCCTAACCCTAACCCTAACCCTAACCCTAACCCTAACCCTAACCCTAACCCTAACCCTAACCCTAACCCTAACCCTAACCCTAACCCTAACCCTAACCCTAACCCTAACCCTAACCCTAACCCTAACCCTAACCCTAACCCTAACCCTAACCCTAACCCTAACCCTAACCCTAACCCTAACCCTAACCCTAACCCTAACCCTAACCCTAACCCTAACCCTAACCCTAACCCTAACCCTAACCCTAACCCTAACCCTAACCCTAACCCTAACCCTAACCCTAACCCTAACCCTAACCCTAACCCTAACCCTAACCCTAACCCTAACCCTAACCCTAACCCTAACCCTAACCCTAACCCTAACCCTAACCCTAACCCTAACCCTAACCCTAACCCTAACCCTAACCCTAACCCTAACCCTAACCCTAACCCTAACCCTAACCCTAACCCTAACCCTAACCCTAACCCTAACCCTAACCCTAACCCTAACCCTAACCCTAACCCTAACCCTAACCCTAACCCTAACCCTAACCCTAACCCTAACCCTAACCCTAACCCTAACCCTAACCCTAACCCTAACCCTAACCCTAACCCTAACCCTAACCCTAACCCTAACCCTAACCCTAACCCTAACCCTAACCCTAACCCTAACCCTAACCCTAACCCTAACCCTAACCCTAACCCTAACCCTAACCCTAACCCTAACCCTAACCCTAACCCTAACCCTAACCCTAACCCTAACCCTAACCCTAACCCTAACCCTAACCCTAACCCTAACCCTAACCCTAACCCTAACCCTAACCCTAACCCTAACCCTAACCCTAACCCTAACCCTAACCCTAACCCTAACCCTAACCCTAACCCTAACCCTAACCCTAACCCTAACCCTAACCCTAACCCTAACCCTAACCCTAACCCTAACCCTAACCCTAACCCTAACCCTAACCCTAACCCTAACCCTAACCCTAACCCTAACCCTAACCCTAACCCTAACCCTAACCCTAACCCTAACCCTAACCCTAACCCTAACCCTAACCCTAACCCTAACCCTAACCCTAACCCTAACCCTAACCCTAACCCTAACCCTAACCCTAACCCTAACCCTAACCCTAACCCTAACCCTAACCCTAACCCTAACCCTAACCCTAACCCTAACCCTAACCCTAACCCTAACCCTAACCCTAACCCTAACCCTAACCCTAACCCTAACCCTAACCCTAACCCTAACCCTAACCCTAACCCTAACCCTAACCCTAACCCTAACCCTAACCCTAACCCTAACCCTAACCCTAACCCTAACCCTAACCCTAACCCTAACCCTAACCCTAACCCTAACCCTAACCCTAACCCTAACCCTAACCCTAACCCTAACCCTAACCCTAACCCTAACCCTAACCCTAACCCTAACCCTAACCCTAACCCTAACCCTAACCCTAACCCTAACCCTAACCCTAACCCTAACCCTAACCCTAACCCTAACCCTAACCCTAACCCTAACCCTAACCCTAACCCTAACCCTAACCCTAACCCTAACCCTAACCCTAACCCGAACCCTAACCCTAACCCTAACCCTAACCCTAACCCTAACCCTAACCCTAACCCTAACCCTAACCCTAACCCTAACCCTAACCCTAACCCTAACCCTAACCCTAACCCTAACCCTAACCCTAACCCTAACCCTAACCCTAACCCTAACCCTAACCCTAACCCTAACCCTAACCCTAACCCTAACCCTAACCCTAACCCTAACCCTAACCCTAACCCTAACCCTAACCCTAACCCTAACCCTAACCCTAACCCTAACCCTAACCCTAACCCTAACCCTAACCCTAACCCTAACCCTAACCCTAACCCTAACCCTAACCCTAACCCTAACCCTAACCCTAACCCTAACCCTAACCCTAACCCTAACCCTAACCCTAACCCTAACCCTAACCCTAACCCTAACCCTAACCCTAACCCTAACCCTAACCCTAACCCTAACCCTAACCCTAACCCTAACCCTAACCCTAACCCTAACCCTAACCCTAACCCTAACCCTAACCCTAACCCTAACCCTAACCCTAACCCTAACCCTAACCCTAACCCTAACCCTAACCCTAACCCTAACCCTAACCCTAACCCTAACCCTAACCCTAACCCTAACCCTAACCCTAACCCTAACCCTAACCCTAACCCTAACCCTAACCCTAACCCTAACCCTAACCCTAACCCTAACCCTAACCCTAACCCTAACCCTAACCCTAACCCTAACCCTAACCCTAACCCTAACCCTAACCCTAACCCTAACCCTAACCCTAACCCTAACCCTAACCCTAACCCTAACCCTAACCCTAACCCTAACCCTAACCCTAACCCTAACCCTAACCCTAACCCTAACCCTAACCCTAACCCTAACCCTAACCCTAACCCTAACCCTAACCCTAACCCTAACCCTAACCCTAACCCTAACCCTAACCCTAACCCTAACCCTAACCCTAACCCTAACCCTAACCCTAACCCTAACCCTAACCCTAAC
>NW_027315735.1:37930923-37933423 GCF_026437365.1 Eucyclogobius newberryi | reverse complement strand
GTGTGTGGTTCCAGTGTGTGGTTCCAGTGTGTGGTCCAGTATGTGGTGCAGTATGTGGTCCAGTGTGTGTTCCAGTGTGTGGTTCCAGTGTGTAGTTCCAGTGTGTGGTTCCAGTGTGTGGTTCCAGTGTGTGTTCCAGTGTGTGGTCCAGTGTGTGGTCCAGTGTGTGGTCCAGTATGAGGTCCAGTATGAGGGCCAGTGCGTGGTCCAGTATGAAGTCCAGTGTGTGGTCCAGTATGAGGTCCAGTATGAGGGCCAGTGCGTGGTCCAGTATGAGGTCCAGTGTGTGGTCCAGTATGTGGTCCAGTATGAGGGCCAGTGCGTGGTTCCAGTGTGTGGTTCCAGTGTGTGGTCCAGTATGTGGTCCAGTGTGTGGTTCCAGTGTGTGGTTCCAGTGTGTGGTTCCAGTGTGTGGGCCAGTATGTGGTCCAGTGTGTGGTGCAGTATGTGGTCCAGTGTGTGGTTCCAGTGTGTAGTTCCAGTGTGTAGTTCCAGTGTGTGGTTCCAGTGTGTGGTTCCAGTGTGTGGTCCAGTATGTGGTTCCAGTGTGTGGTTCTAGTGTGTTGTCCAGTGTGTGGTTCCAGTGTGTGGTCCAGTAAGTGGTTCCAGTGTGTGGTTCCAGTGTGTGGTTCCAGTGTGTGGTCCAGTATGTGGTCCAGTATGTGGTCCAGTGTGTGTTCCAGTGTGTGTTTCCAGGGTGTGGTCCAGTGTGTGTTCCAATGTGTGGTTCCAGTGTGTGTTCCAGTGTGTGTTTCCAGTGTGTAGTCCAGGGTGTGGTCCAGGGTGTGGTTCCAGTGTGTGGTTCCAGTGTGTGTTTCCAGGGTGTGGTCCAGTGTGTGTTCCAGGGTGTGGTTCCAGTGTGTGTTTCCAGTGTGTAGTCCAGGGTGTGGTTTCAGTGTGTGTTTCCAGTGTGTAGTCCAGGGTGTGGTCCAGTGTGTGGTCCAGGGTGTGGTTCCAGTGTGTGTTTCCAGTGTGTAGTCCAGGGTGTGGTCCAGGGTGTGGTTCCAGTGTGTAGTCCAAGGTGTGGTCCAGGGTGTGGTTCCAGTGTGTGGTTCCAGTGTGTAGTCCAGAGTGTGGTCCAGGATGTGGTACAGGGTGTGGTCCAATGTGTGTTAAAGCAAACTGACTAAACTACCTAAATGAGGACTAAACAAGGTCAAAAACAGGTCTTACCAATGAGGTGCGAGGCCTGGGCTGGGGGGCGGGACCTCGACTGTCACTCTCCAGACTCTGAGACCTCTGATTGGCCGGAATCCTGTCAGAGTGAATTTGATTGCACGAAGAAACATCGCTGTCGGCGCGACGGACACCTGCAGAGACAAGACCAGACTCGGACCGGACTCGGACCGGACTCGGACCGGACTCGGACCGGACTCGGACCGGACTCGGACCGGGACTAAACTAGAGACTTTCAGAGCCTGAAATGGGACTAACCCAGAAGGATAACTTAAACCAAAATAAGTCAGAGTTAGGGGGTTAGAGTTTGGTTTTTGGGTATTTGGGTATTTGGGTATTTGGATATTTGGGTATTTGGGTTTTGGGTTTAGGGTTTAGGGTTTAGGGTTTGGGGTTTGGGGTTTGGGGTTGTGGACTTGCCTCTGTCATGTGGGTTAGGGGTTAGGTGTTGTGGGTTAGAGGTTGTGGGTTAGGGTTAGGGGTTAAGGGTTAAGGGTTAGAGGTTGTGGACTAGCCTCTATCGTGTGGGTTAGGGGTTGTGGGTTAGGGGTTAGAGGTTGTGGGTTAGGGGTTAGAGGTTGTGGGTTAGGGGTTAAGGGTTAGAGGTTGTGGACTAGCCTTTATCGTGTGGGTTAGGGGTTGTGGGTTAGGGGTTAGAGGTTGTGGGGTTGTGGGTTAGGGGTTAGAGGTTAGAGGTTGTGGGTTAGGGTTAAGGGTTAAGGGTTAGAGGTTGTGGACTAGCCTCTATCGTGTGGGTTAGGGGTTGTGGGTTAGGGGTTAGAGGTTGTGGGGTTGTGGGTTAGGGGTTAGAGGTTGTGGGTTAGGGTTAGGGGTTAAGGGTTAGAGGTTGTGGACTAGCCTCTATCGTGTGGGTTAGGGGTTGTGGGTTAGGGGTTAGAGGTTGTGGGGTTGTGGGTTAGGGGTTAGAGGTTGTGGGTTAGGGTTAGGGGTTAAGGGTTAGAGGTTGTGGACTAGCCTCTATCGTGTCGGTTAGGGGTTGGGTGTTGTAGGTTAAGGGTTAGGGTTAAGTGTTAGGGTTTAGGGGTTGTCGACTTGCCTCTGTCATGTGGGTCGGCTCGGGCAGAATGAGGTCTGAGGACATAGTCAGAGGTAAAAATACAGAGTTTAGAGCTTTTGTGAAATCAAACTTTAATGGTTCCGACAAACTAAATTGACTCACTGAGCGCGGGAGGAGGCGGGGCCACGCTGGGTCCGAGGGTGGACTCTGGGATCTGGGCACAGAGCGGGCAGAAGCGGGTTTAGTGCGTGTGTGTGTGTGTGTGTGTGGTGTGTGTGTGTGTGTGCGTGCGTGTAAATACCGTGT
>NW_027315735.1:37910923-37925923 GCF_026437365.1 Eucyclogobius newberryi | reverse complement strand
TCTCACCCAATCAGCAGTGTGAGGGAGGAGCTTGGAACAACACTTACTTCATTAGTAACTGATGAACTAAAACCCTGTTACACCTGCACCAGCAGCATAATTCGCAGTAGTATTAGTAATAGTAGTATTTGTACTCACTGATGTTAGCATTAGCTCTCGCTCGTAGCAGCAGTTTGACACAGTCGCTCTTGTCATGTAAACAGCTGTAGTGAAGCGCTGTGTTGCCACTCGACGTCTGTGCGTCAATGTTACAACTGAAATGTGAAAGAACTGTGATTACACATCTGGGACGCAGGACAGTTTAGTTTGTAAAGCATCTGAAGCGCGCCTCCTCCTGGTACAACCAAGAACTGCGCTCACATAAACAAAGAGTTAGAAAACTAGAGGGATTATTTCGTCGCTCTCACAGAAGAATCTCTAAAAGCAGGAAAAGTTTCTCCTGTCTTATCAGCAGCTCTGTGTGAGGCCCAAATCAGACACTATTCACATCTATCTATTCACAACTATTCAACTAAAGTAACACGCTGTAGCCATGGTAACAAACTGTCACAGCAGTAGAGCCCTCACATACAGCCCAATCATATTCAGCCATCATGTGTTTCCAGGTCTAAAATCTGCCCTCTGACCTTCATCTGCCCTCTGACCTTCATTTGCCCTCTGACCTTCATCTGCCCTCTGACCTTCAGACTCAACAGTGCTGGTGTTTGTAGCTTAAAGTGAATGGAAATGAAAATTATGTGTCAACCAATCAGCTTCAGAGTTGCTCTTGTACTTCTGCAGCTGTTACACAGGAGCAGCAGGAGCAGCAGGTGCAGCAGGTGCAGCACGTGCAGCAGGTGCAGCAGGTGCAGCACGTGCACGTCTTTTGATTGGATCACCAATATTGAGAGGCGGGTCTTATGGGCGGGGCTCTGCAGAACCTCAGAACTATGAAACTGAATTTGATAAACAAATTAATTTGCGTATTACTAAGCTGTTTTTTCAACCCACAATGTGGAAGGAGGAAAACATATCGGGGCATCAGAGGGTCAGGGCATCAGAGGGTCAGGGCATCAGAGGGTCAGGGCTTCAGAGGGTCAGGGCTTCAGAGGGTCAGGGCTTCAGAGGGTCAGGGCATCAGAGGGTCAGGGCTTCAGAGGGTTAGGGCATCAGAGGGTCAGGGCATCAGAGGGTCAGGGCTTCAGAAGGTCAGGGCATCAGAGGGTCAGGGCTTCAGAAGGTCAGGGCATCAGAGGGTCAGGGCTTCAGAAGGTCAGGGCATCAGAGGGTCAGGGCATCAGAGGGTCAGGGCTTCAGAGGGTCAGGGCTTCAGAAGGTCAGGGCATCAGAGGGTTAGGGCATCAGAGGGTCAGGGCATCAGAGGGTTAGGGCATCAGAGGGTCAGGGTATCAGAGGGTCAAGGCATCAGAGGGTCAGGGCATCAGAGGGTCAGGGCATCAGAGGGTCAGGGCATCAGAGGGTCAGGGCTTCAGAAGGTCAGGGCATCAGAGGGTCAGGGTATCAGAGGGTCAGGGCATCAGAGGGTCAGGGTATCAGAGGGTCAAGGCATCTGAGGGTCAGGGCATCAGAGGGTCAGGGCATTAGAAGGTCAGGGCATCAGAGGGTCAGGGTATCAGAGGGTCAGGGCATCAGAGGGTCAGGGCTTCAGAGGGTCAGGGCTTCAGAGGGTCAGGGCTTCAGAGGGTCAGGGCATCAGAGGGTCAGGGCTTCAGAGGGTTAGGGCATCAGAGGGTCAGGGCATCAGAGGGTCAGGGCTTCAGAAGGTCAGGGCATCAGAGGGTCAGGGCTTCAGAAGGTCAGGGCATCAGAGGGTCAGGGCTTCAGAAGGTCAGGGCATCAGAGGGTCAGGGCATCAGAGGGTCAGGGCTTCAGAGGGTCAGGGCTTCAGAAGGTCAGGGCATCAGAGGGTTAGGGCATCAGAGGGTCAGGGCATCAGAGGGTTAGGGCATCAGAGGGTCAGGGTATCAGAGGGTCAAGGCATCAGAGGGTCAGGGCATCAGAGGGTCAGGGCATCAGAGGGTCAGGGCATCAGAGGGTCAGGGCTTCAGAAGGTCAGGGCATCAGAGGGTCAGGGTATCAGAGGGTCAGGGCATCAGAGGGTCAGGGTATCAGAGGGTCAAGGCATCTGAGGGTCAGGGCATCAGAGGGTCAGGGCATTAGAAGGTCAGGGCATCAGAGGGTCAGGGTATCAGAGGGTCAGGGCATCAGAGGGTCAGGGCTTCAGAGGGTCAGGGCATCAGAGGGTCAGGGCATCAGAGGGTCAGGGCATCAGAGGGTCAGGGCTTCAGAGGGTCAGGGCTTCAGAGTTATCATTTGTACAAACTACTTTTATGATTTGGCTGTGGAACATAAACACCACATTTGCCGTTTATGAGTTTGAAGTAAATGATGTTTGTCGTGTGCACAGATCCTACATGATGTGTGCAGTTCTTTGTCCTTATTGTGTGTATTCTGTGAGTTTGTGAAAAAAATTCCCCCTTGGCTACAATAAAGATCTGCTTCTGTAGTAATACTTTTAACATGGAATACATTTGTCTGGGCAATCGTTTTAAACAGAGGGGCTGTTTAAAAAGTCTCCGGTTCACGCAGGAGAAACATTATACATACATATATGTACATATATGTGTATATATATACATATACATACATACATATGTATGTATATACATACATACATACACATATATATATATATATATATATATATATATATATATATATATATATATATATATATATATATATATATATATACATACACAATAATAAACAAGGCTGAAATAGATTCATATTTGTTTTACATTTTCTCACCAGTTTTGTGCAAGAAAGTCCAGGATGTGCAAAGACGTTCTGTCGGCCAAAAGAACGGCCAAGTGCAGCGCAGACTCGCCTTTCTCCTGAAATATAAGGGACATGAGACCTGGGTCTGAACCGGGTCTGAACCGGGTCTGAACCGGGTCTGAACCGGGCTTCACCTGTATGTGTGCGGCGAGCGGCTGGCTTAGCTCCGCCCCCTCGGCGTACAGGTGCAGCAGAGCGTACACGTCGCAGCTTCTCGTCGCCTCCTGAAGTCTCTGTGTCGGGTTTGAGATCAGACCTCGACGAACCCACTGAAGGTTCTGATACTTAGACAGGATGAAGTCCCGCCTCGCCGACCTGAACCAACCAATCAGAGAAGAGGGGGGGTCATCAAGAGAACGAGCCAATCAGAGCGAGACATTGAGGCATTAAGCTAAATTTGAGTCATGCTAGCTGTTAGCTTGACTATATTTTCATCAAATCATGTTATTTAGGGTTAGGGTTAAATCCCAAACACATTAAATGTGACACAAAAGTCAGTTCCTGGATGTGACCAGAGTTTGTGCAGGATTTTCTGAGCGTGTGCAGGATCTTCTGAGCGTGTGCAGGATCTTCTGAGCCTGTGCAGGATCTTCTGAGCGTGTGCAGTGACGCTATGTTTCAGTATCTGCTTCATCTTCAGAGTATCTGGGTTAAACCTTCAGCAGCAGTGGACCAGATCTGAGCATGGTCCAGGTCCTTGTCCTGGTCTGGGACTCACATGGGACTTTGTGGACCGGGTTTCAGACTGGGACTCACATGGGACTTTGTGGACCGGGTTTCAGACTGGGACTCACATGGGACTTTGTGGACCGGGTTTCAGACTGGGACTCAGCAGATTTGCCTCCAAAACCTCGTTAAATCCAGAGTTTCCAACATTTCTTGCCAGCTGTGAGGAAGCAGAGACAGAAGTGTGACAAGCATGAGTTTTTATTATGATTAGTTCTAGTATTATTAATGTTAGAATTATTATTAGCTCTAGTATCATTAACACTAGTATCATTAGCACTAGTATTATTAGTACTAGTATTATTAGCTCTAGTATCATTAACACTAGTATCAGTAGCTCTAGTATCAGTAGCACTAGTACCAGTAGCTCTAGTACCAGTAGCTCTAGCATCATTAGCACTAGTATCATTAGCTCTAGTATCAGTAGCTCTAGCATCATTAGCACTAGCATCATTAGCTCTAGCATCATTAGCTCTAGTATCATTAGCTCTAGTATCATTAGCTCTAGTATCATTAGCTCTAGTATCAGTAGCTCTAGTATAAATTAGCTCTAGTATCATTAGCTCTAGTAACATTAACTCTAGCATCATTAGCTCTAGTATCATTAGCACTAGTATCATTAGCTCTAGTATCATTAGCTATAGTATCATTAACTCTAGTATCAGTAGCTCTAGTATCAGTAGCTCTAGTATCATTAACTCTAGTATCAGTAGCTCTAGTATCATTAGCACTAGTATCATTAGCTATAGTATCATTAACTCTAGTATCATTAGCTCTAGTATCATTAGCTCTAGTATCATTAGCACTAGTATCATTAGCTCTAGTATCATTAGCTATAGTATCATTAACTCTAGTATCAGTAGCTCTAGTATCATTAGCTCTAGTATCATTAGCTCTAGTATCAGTAGCTCTAGCATCATTAGCTCTAGTATCAGTAGCTCTAGTATCAGTAGCTCTAGTATCATTAGCTCTAGTATCATTAGCTCTAGTATCAGTAGCTCTAGTACCAGTAGCTCTAGCACCATTAGCACTAGTATCATTAGCTCTAGTATTATTAGCTCTAGTATCATTAGCTCTAGTATCATTAGGTCTAGTATCAGTAGCTCTAGCATCATTAGCACTAGTATCATTAGCTCTAGTATCAGTAGCTCTAGTATCAGTAGCTCTAGTATCATTAGCTCTAGTATCATTAGCTCTAGTATCAGTAGCTCTAGTATCAGTAGCTCTAGTATCATTAGCTCTAGCATCATTAGCACTAGTATTATTAGCTCTAGTATCAGTAGCTCTAGTATCATTAGCACTAGTATTATTAGCTCTAGTATTATTAGCTCTAGTATGATTAGCTCTAGTATCATTAGGTCTAGTATCAGTAGCTCTAGCATCATTAGCACTAGTATCATTAGCACTAGTATTATTAGCTCTAGTATTATTAGCTCTAGTATCATTAGCTCTAGTATCAGTAGCTCTAGTATCATTAGCTCTAGCATCATTAGCTCTTGTATCATTAGCTCTAGTATCAGTAGCTCTAGTATCAGTAGCTCTAGTATCATTAGCTCTAGTATCATTAGCTCTAGTATCAGTAGCTCTAGTATCAGTAGCTCTAGTATCATTAGCTCTAGCATCATTAGCACTAGTATTATTAGCTCTAGTATCAGTAGCTCTAGTATCATTAGCACTAGTATTATTAGCTCTAGTATTATTAGCTCTAGTATCATTAGCTCTAGTATCATTAGGTCTAGTATCAGTAGCTCTAGCATCATTAGCACTAGTATCATTAGCACTAGTATTATTAGCTCTAGTATTATTAGCTCTAGTATCAGTAGATCTAGTATCAGTAGCTCTAGTATCATTAGCTCTAGCATCATTAGCACTAGTATTATTAGCTCTAGTATCAGTAGCTCTAGTATCATTAGCACTAGTATTATTAGCTCTAGTATCATTAGGTCTAGTATCAGTAGCTCTAGCATCATTAGCACTAGTATCATTAGCTCTAGTATCAGTAGCTCTAGCATCATTAGCACTAGTATTATTGGCTCTAGCATCATTAGCACTAGCATCATTAGCTCTAGTGTTCTCAGTGTTGGTACCAGCAGGTCGGACGGGCTGAGGCTGTCCAGGCTCAGGCTCCGGACTCTGGACACTTGGACGTCCATCTCACGATGAACTCCTGAACACTCGATACAAGTGAGAACGCCCAGGTTTGTGGAGAGCCAGCTCGGATCTGCGGAAAGTCACACCCACAAGTGCTTATAAAGAGTGTTCAGAAGGCATTAGGAAAGAGAAAGGTTGAACTGAACAGTAATAGTTGTAGTACTTGCAGTAGTAGTAGTATTTGCAGTTGTAGTATTTACAGTATTTTCAGTAGTATTAGTAGTATTTGCAGTAGTATTTGCAGTACCAGGGGCGGTGCAGTCGCAGCAGCGGTCGTTGCCTCTCATTCGTCGGATTTCTTGAGTGACAGCCCTGGTCAGGTCCTCGCTGGCTCCGCCCCTGTCACTCAGGCCATTACCGCGGCGACTGTTGTCCAGCGCTGCGTCCAGAGCTTCCTGTTTACTGTTTACCAACACTGACACCCAGCTGTAAACAAACAAACAAACAAACAAACACTGTTCAGAGTTCTAACGAGACTTTAGTGAATGATCCTGAGAGCTTTATGTCCTCGAGACACACTCAAGAGCGTCCTCAGCTCTGGAGCTGCTCCTCACACGCCTCCTCATCCTGAGTGTCTGCAGTCTCTGGATGAGATCTTCTGAGTGTCTGCAGTCTCTGGATGAGATCTTCTGAGTGTCTGCAGTCTCTGGATGAGATCTTCTGAGTGTCTACAGTCTCTGGATGAGATCTTCTGAGTGTCTACAGTCTCTGGATGAGATCTTCTGAGTGTCTACAGTCTCTGGATGAGATCTTCTGAGTGTCTACAGTCTCTGGATGAGATCTTCTGAGTGTCTACAGTCTCTGGATGAGATCTTCTGAGTGTCTACAGTCTCTGGATGAGATCTTCTGAGTGTCTACAGTCTCTGGATGAGATCTTCTGAGTGTCTACAG
This sequence comes from Eucyclogobius newberryi, assembly GCF_026437365.1. Taxonomy (NCBI): domain Eukaryota; kingdom Metazoa; phylum Chordata; class Actinopteri; order Gobiiformes; family Gobiidae; genus Eucyclogobius; species Eucyclogobius newberryi. The sequence goes on along the minus strand of NW_027315735.1, from coordinate 37,919,314 downwards.
TCTCTGGATGAGATCTTCTGAGTGTCTACAGTCTCTGGATGAACTCAACACACAAACACAGGAGATACTCACGCCACACACTCCACCTCGTCCTCCGTCAGGAAGTGGTATGTCCGGTTATCTGCAAGTACACAGAAGTACACAAGAGCAGCGGTAGTACATAGTAGGGGTATATGCTGTATTAGTAGTAGTATTTGCAGTATTTGTAGCACTGACTTGAGATGAGGTGGAAACACTTTTTGTCTTCGTCGCTAGGTCGAACGTGACATGTGAGAAGATTCAGACGAGTCGGAGCTTTGTTTGGCTGAAAACACAAAAGATCTGAGTACGGGAGGGCATCTGACACACAGGGAGGGCATCTGACACACAGGGAGGGCATCTGACACACACAGGGCGGGCATCTGACACACAGGGAGGGCATCTGACACACAGGGAGGGCATCTGACACACAGGGAGGGCATCTGACACACACAGGGAGGGCATCTGACACACACAGGGCGGGCATCTGACACACAGGGAGGGCATCTGACACACAGGGAGGGCATCTGACACACACAGGGAGGGCATCTGACACACACAGGGAGGGCATCTGACACACAGGGAGGGCATCTGACACACAGGGAGGGCATCTGACACACAGGGAGGGCATCTGACACACAGGGAGGGCATCTGACCGTGGCGTGGGCGATGATCAGGTAACAGTCCTGCACACAGCATTTTCTCTTCTGCCACATTTTCCTTAAACTGAACAAGAAAGAAACAAAAGGGTCAGAGGAGGAGAGGAGCAGAGGAGGAGAGGAGCAGAGGAGGAGAGGAGCAGAGGGTCAGAGGAGGAGAGGAGCAGAGGAGGAGAGGAGCAGAGGAGGAGAGGAGCAGCCGGTCAGAGTAGCAGAGGGTCAGAGGAGGAGAGGAGCAGAGGAGGAGAGGAGCAGAGGAGGAGAGGAGCAGAGGAGCAGAGGGTCAGACGGTCAGAGGAGCAGAGGGTCAGAGGACTCACCCGTCACTCTTCTTGTACAAAAAGCCGCTCTTTTCGGTTCCAAACTGTTTGTCTCCAACAAACTGCTGCAAACTGTAAACGGGTTTAGGAGCCGAGTCCTGGAACAGAACCTGTGTTAGACCTGGTTCAGTACCTGGTCTGGGTCTCAGTCCTGGTTCAGCACCTGGTCTGGGTCTAAGTCCTGGTTCAGTACCTGGTCTGGGTCTCAGTCCTGGTTCAGTACCTGGTCTGGGTCTCAGTCCTGGTTCAGTACCTGGTCTGGGTCTCAGTCCTGGTTCAGTACCTGGTCTGGGTCTCAGTCCTGGTTCAGCACCTGGTCTGGGTCTAAGTCCTGGTTCAGCACCTGGTCTGGGTCTAAGTCCTGGTTCAGTACCTGGTCTGGGTCTCAGTACTGGTTCAGTACCTGGTCTGGGTCTCAGTTCTGGTTCAGTACCTGGTCTGGGTCTCAGTCCTGGTTCAGTACCTGGTCTGGGTCTCAGTTCTGGTTCAGTACCTGGTCTGGGTCTCAGTCCTGGTTCAGCACCTGGTCTGGGTCTCAGTCCTGGTTCAGTACCTGGTCTGGGTCTCAGTTCTGGTTCAGCACCTGGTCTGGGTCTCAGTCCTGGTTCAGTACCTGGTCTGGGTCTAAGTCCTGGTTCAGTACCTGGTCTGGGTCTAAGTCCTGGTTCAGTCCCTGGTCTGGGTCTAAGTCCTGGTTCAGTACCTGGTCTGGGTCTAAGTCCTGGTTCAGTACCTGGTCTGGGTCTCAGTCCTGGTTCAGTACCTGGTCTGGGTCTAAGTCCTGGTTCAGTCCCTGGTCTGGGTCTAAGTCCTGGTTCAGTACCTGGTCTGGGTCTAAGTCCTGGTTCAGTACCTGGTCTGGGTCTAAGTCCTGGTTCAGTACCTGGTCTGGGTCTAAGTCCTGGTTCAGTACCTGGTCTGGGTCTAAGTCCTGGTTCAGTACCTGGTCTGGGTCTCAGTCCTGGTTCAGTACCTGGTCTGGGTCTAAGTCCTGGTTCAGTCCCTGGTCTGGGTCTAAGTCCTGGTTCAGTACCTGGTCTGGGTCTAAGTCCTGGTTCAGTACCTGGTCTGGGTCTAAGTCCTGGTTCAGTACCTGGTCTGGGTCTAAGTCCTGGTTCAGTACCTGGTCTGGGTCCGGTCTCAAAAGGTCTCTCAGGGAATTTAACTGTTTCTTCTGCTCCTCCTGACGCTGCTTCACCTGGAGAAGGAGAGACAGAGATGTAGCCTTCAGGAGGTCAAGAGGTCAAGAGGTGGAGAGGTCGTGAGATGGAGCGGTCGTGAGGTCGTGGGGTCATGAGGTCAAGAGGTGGAGAGATTGTGAGGTGGAGCGGTCGTGAGGTCGTGATGTGGAGAGGTCGTGAGGTCATGAGGTGGAGAGGTCGTGAGGTGGAGAGGTCAAACTGTTGAGAAGTCGTGAGGTGGAGCGGTCATGAGGGTGGAGAGGTCGTAAGGTCGAGAGGTCGTGAGGTCAAGAGGTGGAGAGATTGTGAGGTGGAGCGGTCATGAGGTCGTGATGTGGAGAGGTCGTGAGGTCATGAGGTGGAGAGGTTGTGAGGTGGAGAGGTCGTGAGGTCAAGAGGACAAAGAGTAGGACACAGCACCGTGGAGAGGACAGAGTTGAGCTGCTCCATGTACTGCTTCAGTCTGGTGGAGGTGGAAACACACTCCTGAAGGAAACTGAGATGGACAAAGGGTTAAACCAGATCTAACCAAACACAAGCAACAAATGGAGTACCTACATGTGTCAGAAGAGTACCTACACGTGTCAGAGGAGTACCTACATGTGTCAGAAGAGTACCTACACGTGTCAGAGGAGTACCTACATGTGTCAGAAGAGTACCTACACGTGTCAGAGGAGTACCTACATGTGTCAGAAGAGTACCTACACGTGTCAGAGGAGTACCTACACGTGTCAGAGGAGTACCTACATGTGTCAGAAGAGTACCTACACGTGTCAGAGGAGTACCTACACGTGTCAGAGGAGTACCTACACGTGTCAGAGGAGTACCTACACGTGTCAGAAGAGTACCTACACGTGTCAGAGGAGTACCTACATGTGTCAGTGGAGTACGTACATGTGTCAGAAGAGTACCTACACGTGTCAGAGGAGTACCTACATGTGTCAGAAGAGTACCTACACTTGTCAGAGGAGTACCTACATGTGTCAGAAGAGTACCTACACGTGTCAGAGGAGTACCTACACGTGTCAGAGGAGTACCTACATGTGTCAGAAGAGTACCTACACGTGTCAGAGGAGTACCTACACGTGTCAGAGGAGTACCTACACGTGTCAGAAGAGTACCTACACGTGTCAGAGGAGTACCTACATGTGTCAGTGGAGTACCTACATGTGTCAGTGGAGTACCTACATGTGTCAGAAGAGTACCTACATGTGTCAGAGGAGTACCTACACGTGTCAGAGGAGTACCTACATGTGTCAGAGGAGTACCTACACGTGTCAGAGGAGTACCTACACGTGTCAGAAGAGTACCTACACGTGTCAGAGGAGTACCTACACGTGTGAGGAGTACCTACACGTGTCAGAGGAGTACCTACATGTATCAGAGGAGCACCTACATGAGTCAGTGGAGTACCTACATGAGCCAGTGGAGAACCTACATGTGTCAGTGGAGTACCTACATGTGTCAGTGGAGTACCTGCATGTGTCAGAGGAGTACCTACATGTATCAGAGGAGCACCCACATGTGTCAGTGGAGTACCTACATGTGTCAGAGGAGTACCTACATGTGTCAGAGGAGTACCTACATGTGTCAGTGGAGTACCTACATGTGTCAGTGGAGTACCTACATGTGTCAGTGGAGTACCTACATGTGTCAGAGGAGTACCTACATGTGTCAGTGGAGTACCTACATGTGTCAGTGAAGTACCTACATGTGTCAGAGGAGTACCTACATATGTCAGAGGAGTACCTACATGTGTCAGTGGAGTACCTACATGTATCAGTGGAGTACCTACATGTGTCAGAGGAGTACCTACATGTGTCAGTGGAGTACCTACATGTATCAGTGGAGTACCTACATGTGTCAGAGGAGTACCTACATGTGTCAGAGGAGTACCTACATGTGTCAGTGGAGTACCTACATGTGTCAGAGGAGTACCTACATGTGTCAGAGGAGTACCTACATGTGTCAGTGGAGTACCTACATGTGTCAGAGGAGTACCTACATGTGTCAGTGGAGTACCTACATGTGTCAGAGGAGTACCTATATGTGTCAGAGGAGTACCTACATGTGTCAGCGGAGCACCTACATGTGTCAGTGGAGTACCTACATCTGTCAGAGGAGTACCTACATGTTGCGTGTCAGGAGTACCTACATATGTCTGAGGAGTACCTACATGTTGTGGCTGTGGTAGTGCTTGGTGAGGTTCTGCAGAAGGTCGACTCCTCGTTTGGTCTTGATCTCGTTCACTTTGATCAGATACTGAAATACATAGATGCCCTCCCTCAGTAGCAGTATTTGCAGTAGTATGTGTAGTATTCGCAGTAGTATATGTAGTATTTGCAGTACTTATACCTCACACATGCTGAGTTGGAAGGAGCGTCTTTCGTGGTGAAGTTCTTCGGCGAGTTCAGACCCGGAGACTTCGGTTCGGACCATCCCGTACTGACGCGCCAGGTCCCGCTTCTCCTTCTCCACCTGTTTACTGCAAGAGTACTACTGTAAGTACTATGAATACTGCAAGAGTACTACTGTAAGTACTATGAATACTGCAAGAGTACTACTGTAAGTACGATAAGTACTGCAAGAGTACTACTGTAAGTACTATAAATACACAAAGAGTACCACTGTAAGTACTACTGTAAGTACTATAAATACACAAAGAGTACTACTGTAAGTACTATGAATACTGCAAGAGTACTACTGTAAGTACTATAAATACATAAAGAGTACTACTGTAAGTATTATGAATACACAAAGAGTACTACTGTAAGTACTAAGAATACTGCAAGAGTACTACTGTAAGTACGAAAAGTACTGCAAGAGTACTACTGTAAGTACTATGAATACACAAAGAGTACTACTGTAAGTACTAAGAATACTGCAAGAGTACTACTGTAAGTACGATAAGTACTGCAAGAGTACTACTGTAAGTACTATAAATACACAAAGAGTACTACTGTAAGTACTATAAATACACAAAGAGTACTACTGTAAGTACTATAAACACACATACTATAAAGACTCTCACGACTTCTCTGCATCAGAAGTGGCTCAAGATGTTTGAAATAAGACGTGAAATGGATTCTTGGAGCCGGGGTGATGTAACTGCTGCAGGAGTAACAGGAGCAGGAGGAGTAACAGGAGCAGGAGGGTTAGGGTCTCCTGGTCCCTCTCGCTCCTGGTCCCTCTCGCTCCTGGTCCCTCTCGCTCCTGGTCTCTCTCGCTCCTGGTCCCTCTCGCTCCTGGTCCCTCTCGCTCCTGGTCCCTCTCGCTCCTGGTCTCTCTCGCTCCTGGTCCCTCTCGCTCCTGGTCCCTCTCGCTCCTGGTCCCTCTCGCTCCTGGTCCCTCTCGCTCCTGGTCCCTCTCGCTCCTGGTCCCTCTCGCTCCTGGTCCCTCTCGCTCCTGGTCCCTCTCGCTCCTGGTCTCTCTCGCTCCTGGTCTCTCTCGCTCCTGGTCGCTCCTGGTCCCTCTCGCTCCTGGTCCCTCTCGCTCCTGGTCCCTAGCGCTCCTGGTCTCTCTCGCTCCTGGTCTCTCTCGCTCCTGGTCTCTCTCGCTCCTGGTCTCTCTCGCTCCTGGTCCCTCTCGCTCCTGGTCTCTCTCGCTCCTGGTCTCTCTCGCTCCTGGTCCCTCTCGCTCCTGGTCCCTCTCGCTCCTGGTCCCTAGCGCTCCTGGTCCCTCTCGCTCCTGGTCCCTCTCGCTCCTGGTCCCTCTCGCTCCTGGTCTCTCTCGCTCCTGGTCCCTCTCGCTCCTGGTCCCTCTCGCTCCTGGTCCCTCTCGCTCCTGGTCCCTCTCGCTCCTGGTCTCTCTCGCTCCTGGTCCCTCTCGCTCCTGGTCCCTCTCGCTCCTGGTCCCTCTCGCTCCTGGTCTCTCTCGCTCCTGGTCTCTCCTGGTCCCTCTCGCTCCTGGTCCCTCTCGCTCCTGGTCCCTCTCGCTCCTGGTCCCTCTCGCTCCTGGTCCCTCTCGCTCCTGGTCCCTCTCGCTCCTGGTCTCTCTCGCTCCTGGTCTCTCTCGCTCCTGGTCTCTCGCTCCTGGTCCCTCTCGCTCCTGGTCTCTCTCGCTCCTGGTCTCTCCTGGTCCCTCTCGCTCCTGGTCCCTCTCGCTCCTGGTCCCTCTCGCTCCTGGTCCCTCTCGCTCCTGGTCCCTCTCGCTCCTGGTCTCTCTCGCTCCTGGTCTCTCCTGCTCCTGGTCTCTCCTGGTCCCTCTCGCTCCTGGTCCCTCTCGCTCCTGGTCCCTCTCGCTCCTGGTCTCTCCTGGTCCCTCTCGCTCCTGGTCCCTCTCGCTCCTGGTCCCTCTCGCTCCTGGTCCCTCTCGCTCCTGGTCTCTCTCGCTCCTGGTCTCTCTCGCTCCTGGTCTCTCCTGGTCCCTCTCGCTCCTGGTCCCTCTCGCTCCTGGTCCCTCTCGCTCCTGGTCCCTCTCGCTCCTGGTCCCTCCTGGTCCCTCTCGCTCCTGGTCCCTCTCGCTCCTGGTCCCTCTCGCTCCTGGTCCCTCCTGGTCCCTCTCGCTCCTGGTCCCTCTCGCTCCTGGTCCCTCTCGCTCCTGGTCCCTCTCGCTCCTGGTCTCTCTCGCTCCTGGTCCCTCTCGCTCCTGGTCCCTCTCGCTCCTGGTCTCTCTCGCTCCTGGTCTCTCCTGGTCCCTCTCGCTCCTGGTCCCTCTCGCTCCTGGTCCCTCTCGCTCCTGGTCCCTCTCGCTCCTGGTCCCTCTCGCTCCTGGTCTCTCTCGCTCCTGGTCTCTCTCGCTCCTGGTCTCTCTCGCTCCTGGTCCCTCTCGCTCCTGGTCTCTCTCGCTCCTGGTCTCTCTCGCTCCTGGTCTCTCCTGGTCCCTCTCGCTCCTGGTCCCTCTCGCTCCTGGTCCCTCTCGCTCCTGGTCCCTCTCGCTCCTGGTCTCTCTCGCTCCTGGTCTCTCCTGGTCCCTCTCGCTCCTGGTCCCTCTCGCTCCTGGTCCCTCTCGCTCCTGGTCTCTCCTGGTCCCTCTCGCTCCTGGTCCCTCTCGCTCCTGGTCCCTCTCGCTCCTGGTCTCTCTCGCTCCTGGTCTCTCCTGGTCCCTCTCGCTCCTGGTCCCTCTCGCTCCTGGTCCCTCTCGCTCCTGGTCTCGTCTGCAGCGGCGCCTGGTCCGGATCCAGTGTGGGCGGAGCCACAGTTAGCTTAGCGTAGCGTAGCTTAGCTTAGCGTAGCATAGCTTAGCATGGCTAGCCCGGCTCATTATCGAGTTTGCTCTGAGACAAATGAAGCCTAGGTAAATTCAGCCTGGAAGACCTAACTCCACCATCTACGTCAAGGCCTCATGGAAGGACACGCCTCTCCCAGCACCATCATCATACTCAAGCGGGCGTGGCCGGTTTCTGCGCTTATCCCAAAGAGGTTATGCAGTTTTTCCCGGCCAAGAAGGAGGGTGAAAGGACAGAAGGAGGGCGAAAGGACAGAAGGAGGGCGAAAGGACAGAAGGAGGGTGAAAGGACAGAAGGAGGGTGAAAGGACAGAAGGAGGGTGAAAGGACAGAAGGAGGGTGAAAGGACAGAAGGAGGGTGAAAGGACGGGGGACGTCCGTGTCATGGCCCCTACACCTGCTCCTCATCACCAATCAACGCTCTCAGTGACTCCTCCCGCTCTAATCAGCACCAGGCGGTCGCTTTAAGCCTCAGGCTGATGGTTCAGTCGCTTCAAACCGTCCTGCGACCCACCACCTCCCCTCCTCCTCCTCTGCATTCCCCTCATCCTCAACCTTCTCTACACATCTACCACCACCAGGCTCCAGGCTCCGGGGGGACACATCAGGCTCCAGGCTCCGGGGGGACACATCAGTCTCCAGGCTCCGGGGGGACACATCAGTCTCCAGGCTCCGGGGGGACACATCAGGCTCCAGGCTCCGGGGGGACACATCAGTCTCCAGGCTCCGGGGGGACACATCAGTCTCCAGGCTCCGGGGGGACACATCAGGCTCCAGGCTCCGGGGGGACACTCCAGGCTCCAGGCTCCAGGGGGACACTCCAGGCTCCAGGCTCCGGGGGGACACATCAGGCTCCAGGCTCCGGGGGGACACTCCAGGCTCCAGGCTCCGGGGAGACACACCAGTCTCCAGGCTCCGGGGGGACACATCAGTCTCCAGGCTCCGGGGGGACACATCAGGCTCCAGGCTCCGGGGGGACACTCCAGGCTCCAGGCTCCGGGGGGACACATCTAATACAAATAGCTCATGGAGCCCATGATCGCAATG
>NW_027315735.1:37695923-37908423 GCF_026437365.1 Eucyclogobius newberryi | reverse complement strand
CCAGGTCTAAACCAGGTCTGACACAGGTCTAAACCAGGTCTAAACCAGGTCCAAACCAGGTCCAAACCAGGTCTAAACCAGGTCCAAACCAGGTCTAAACCAGGTCTGACACAGGTCTAAACCAGGTCTAAACCAGGTCTAAACCAGGTCTAAACCAGGTCCAAACCAGGTCTAAACCAGGTCCAAACCAGGTCTGACACAGGTCTAAACCAGGTCTAAACCAGGTCTAAACCAGGTCTAAACCAGGTCTGACACAGGTCTAAACCAGGTCTAAACCAGGTCCAAACCAGGTCTAAACCAGGTCTAAACCAGGTCCAAACCAGGTCTAAACCAGGTCTGACACAGGTCTAAACCAGGTCTAAACCAGGTCCAAACCAGGTCTAAACCAGGTCTAAACCAGGTCTGACACAGGTCTAAACCAGGTCTAAACCAGGTCCAAACCAGGTCTAAACCAGGTCTAAACCAGGTCCAAACCAGGTCTAAACCAGGTCTGACACAGGTCTAAACCAGGTCTAAACCAGGTCTAAACCAGGTCTAAACCAGGTCCAAACCAGGTCTAAACCAGGTCTAAACCAGGTCCAAACCAGGTCTGACACAGGTCTAAACCAGGTCTAAACCAGGTCTGACACAGGTCTAAACCAGGTCTGACACAGGTCTAAACCAGGTCTAAACCAGGTCCAAACCAGGTCTAAACCAGGTCTAAACCAGGTCCAAACCAGGTCTAAACCAGGTCTAAACCAGGTCCAAACCAGGTCTAAACCAGGTCTGACACAGGTCTAAACCAGGTCTAAACCAGGTCTAAACCAGGTCCAAACCAGGTCTAAACCAGGTCTAAACCAGGTCCAAACCAGGTCTGACACAGGTCTAAACCAGGTCTAAACCAGGTCCAAACCAGGTCTAAACCAGGTCTAAACCAGGTCCAAACCAGGTCTAAACCAGGTCTGACACAGGTCTAAACCAGGTCTAAACCAGGTCCAAACCAGGTCTAAACCAGGTCTAAACCAGGTCCAAACCAGGTCTAAACCAGGTCTAAACCAGGTCCAAACCAGGTCTAAACCAGGTCTGACACAGGTCTAAACCAGGTCTAAACCAGGTCTAAACCAGGTCCAAACCAGGTCTAAACCAGGTCTAAACCAGGTCCAAACCAGGTCTGACACAGGTCTAAACCAGGTCTAAACCAGGTCTAAACCAGGTCTAAACCAGGTCTAAACCAGGTCTGACACAGGTCCAAACCAGGTCTAAACCAGGTCCAAACCAGGTCTAAACCAGGTCTAAACCAGGTCCAAACCAGGTCTAAACCAGGTCTGACACAGGTCTAAACCAGGTCTAAACCAGGTCCAAACCAGGTCTAAACCAGGTCTAAACCAGGTCCAAACCAGGTCTAAACCAGGTCTAAACCAGGTCCAAACCAGGTCTAAACCAGGTCTGACACAGGTCTAAACCAGGTCTAAACCAGGTCTAAACCAGGTCCAAACCAGGTCTAAACCAGGTCTAAACCAGGTCCAAACCAGGTCTGACACAGGTCTAAACCAGGTCTAAACCAGGTCTAAACCAGGTCCAAACCAGGTCTGACACAGGTCTAAACCAGGTCTAAACCAGGTCCAAACCAGGTCTAAACCAGGTCTAAACCAGGTCCAAACCAGGTCTAAACCAGGTCTGACACAGGTCTAAACCAGGTCTAAACCAGGTCTAAACCAGGTCTAAACCAGGTCCAAACCAGGTCTAAACCAGGTCTAAACCAGGTCCAAACCAGGTCTGACACAGGTCTAAACCAGGTCTAAACCAGGTCTAAACCAGGTCTAAACCAGGTCTGACACAGGTCTAAACCAGGTCTAAACCAGGTCCAAACCAGGTCTAAACCAGGTCTAAACCAGGTCCAAACCAGGTCTAAACCAGGTCTGACACAGGTCTAAACCAGGTCTAAACCAGGTCCAAACCAGGTCTAAACCAGGTCCAAACCAGGTCTGACACAGGTCTAAACCAGGTCTAAACCAGGTCCAAACCAGGTCTAAACCAGGTCTAAACCAGGTCCAAACCAGGTCTAAACCAGGTCTGACACAGGTCTAAACCAGGTCTAAACCAGGTCTAAACCAGGTCCAAACCAGGTCTAAACCAGGTCTAAACCAGGTCCAAACCAGGTCTGACACAGGTCTAAACCAGGTCTAAACCAGGTCTAAACCAGGTCTGACACAGGTCTAAACCAGGTCTAAACCAGGTCCAAACCAGGTCTAAACCAGGTCTAAACCAGGTCCAAACCAGGTCTAAACCAGGTCTGACACAGGTCTAAACCAGGTCTAAACCAGGTCTAAACCAGGTCCAAACCAGGTCTAAACCAGGTCTAAACCAGGTCCAAACCAGGTCTGACACAGGTCTAAACCAGGTCTAAACCAGGTCTAAACCAGGTCTAAACCAGGTCCAAACCAGGTCTAAACCAGGTCTAAACCAGGTCTAAACCAGGTCTAAACCAGGTCCAAACCAGGTCTGACACAGGTCTAAACCAGGTCTGACACAGGTCTAAACCAGGTCTAAACCAGGTCTAAACCAGGTCTAAACCAGGTCTAAATCAGGTCCAAACCAGGTCTAAACCAGGTCTAAACCAGGTCTAAACCAGGTCTGACACAGGTCTAAACCAGGTCTAAACCAGGTCTAAACCAGGTCTAAACCAGGTCTGACACAGGTCTAAACCAGGTCTAAACCAGGTCTAAACCAGGTCTAAACCAGGTCCAAACCAGGTCCAAACCAGGTCTAAACCAGGTCTAAACCAGGTCTGACACAGGTCTAAACCAGGTCTAAACCAGGTCTGACACAGGTCTAAACCAGGTCTAAACCAGGTCTAAACCAGGTCTGACACAGGTCTAAACCAGGTCTAAACCAGGTCTAAAGCAGGTCTAAACCAGGTCCAAACCAGGTCTAAACCAGGTCTAAACCAGGTCTAAACCAGGTTTAAAGCAGGTTTAAAGCAGGTTTAAAGCAGGTCCAAACCAGGTCTAAACCAGGTCCAAACCAGGTCTGACACAGGTCTAAACCAGGTCTAAACCAGGTCTAAACCAGGTCTAAACCAGGTCCAAACCAGGTCTAAACCAGGTCTAAACCAGGTCCAAACCAGGTCTGACACAGGTCTAAACCAGGTCTAAACCAGGTCTAAACCAGGTCTAAACCAGGTCTGACACAGGTCTAAACCAGGTCTAAACCAGGTCCAAACCAGGTCTAAACCAGGTCTAAACCAGGTCCAAACCAGGTCTAAACCAGGTCTGACACAGGTCTAAACCAGGTCTAAACCAGGTCTAAACCAGGTCTAAACCAGGTCCAAACCAGGTCTAAACCAGGTCTAAACCAGGTCCAAACCAGGTCTGACACAGGTCTAAACCAGGTCTAAACCAGGTCTAAACCAGGTCTAAACCAGGTCTGACACAGGTCTAAACCAGGTCTAAACCAGGTCCAAACCAGGTCTAAACCAGGTCTAAACCAGGTCCAAACCAGGTCTAAACCAGGTCTGACACAGGTCTAAACCAGGTCTAAACCAGGTCCAAACCAGGTCTAAACCAGGTCTAAACCAGGTCTGACACAGGTCTAAACCAGGTCTAAACCAGGTCCAAACCAGGTCTAAACCAGGTCTAAACCAGGTCCAAACCAGGTCTAAACCAGGTCTGACACAGGTCTAAACCAGGTCTAAACCAGGTCTAAACCAGGTCCAAACCAGGTCTAAACCAGGTCTAAACCAGGTCCAAACCAGGTCTGACACAGGTCTAAACCAGGTCTAAACCAGGTCTAAACCAGGTCTGACACAGGTCTAAACCAGGTCTAAACCAGGTCCAAACCAGGTCTAAACCAGGTCTAAACCAGGTCCAAACCAGGTCTAAACCAGGTCTGACACAGGTCTAAACCAGGTCTAAACCAGGTCTAAACCAGGTCCAAACCAGGTCTAAACCAGGTCTAAACCAGGTCCAAACCAGGTCTGACACAGGTCTAAACCAGGTCTAAACCAGGTCTAAACCAGGTCTAAACCAGGTCCAAACCAGGTCTAAACCAGGTCTAAACCAGGTCTAAACCAGGTCTGACACAGGTCCAAACCAGGTCCAAACCAGGTCCAAACCAGGTCTAAACCAGGTCCAAACCAGGTCTGACACAGGTCTAAACCAGGTCTGACACAGGTCTAAACCAGGTCTAAACCAGGTCTAAACCAGGTCTAAACCAGGTCTAAACCAGGTCTAAATCAGGTCCAAACCAGGTCTAAACCAGGTCTAAACCAGGTCTAAACCAGGTCTGACACAGGTCTAAACCAGGTCTAAACCAGGTCTAAACCAGGTCTAAACCAGGTCTGACACAGGTCTAAACCAGGTCTAAACCAGGTCTAAACCAGGTCCAAACCAGGTCCAAACCAGGTCTAAACCAGGTCTAAACCAGGTCTGACACAGGTCTAAACCAGGTCTAAACCAGGTCTGACACAGGTCTAAACCAGGTCTAAACCAGGTCTAAACCAGGTCTGACACAGGTCTAAACCAGGTCTAAACCAGGTCTAAAGCAGGTCTAAACCAGGTCCAAACCAGGTCTAAACCAGGTCTAAACCAGGTCTAAACCAGGTTTAAAGCAGGTTTAAAGCAGGTTTAAAGCAGGTCCAAACCAGGTCTAAACCAGGTCCAAACCAGGTCTGACACAGGTCTAAACCAGGTCTAAACCAGGTCTAAACCAGGTCTAAACCAGGTCTGACACAGGTCTAAACCAGGTCTAAACCAGGTCCAAACCAGGTCTAAACCAGGTCTAAACCAGGTCCAAACCAGGTCTAAACCAGGTCTGACACAGGTCTAAACCAGGTCTAAACCAGGTCTAAACCAGGTCTAAACCAGGTCCAAACCAGGTCTAAACCAGGTCTAAACCAGGTCCAAACCAGGTCTGACACAGGTCTAAACCAGGTCTAAACCAGGTCTAAACCAGGTCTAAACCAGGTCTGACACAGGTCTAAACCAGGTCTAAACCAGGTCCAAACCAGGTCTAAACCAGGTCTAAACCAGGTCCAAACCAGGTCTAAACCAGGTCTGACACAGGTCTAAACCAGGTCTAAACCAGGTCTAAACCAGGTCTAAACCAGGTCCAAACCAGGTCTAAACCAGGTCTAAACCAGGTCCAAACCAGGTCTGACACAGGTCTAAACCAGGTCTAAACCAGGTCTAAACCAGGTCCAAACCAGGTCTAAACCAGGTCTAAACCAGGTCTAAACCAGGTCTGACACAGGTCTGACACAGGTCTGACACAGGTCCAAACCAGGTCCAAACCAGGTCTAAACCAGGTCTAAACCAGGTCCAAACCAGGTCTGACACAGGTCTAAACCAGGTCTGACACAGGTCTAAACCAGGTCTAAACCAGGTCTAAACCAGGTCTAAACCAGGTCTAAACCAGGTCTAAACCAGGTCTAAACCAGGTCCAAACCAGGTCCAAACCAGGTCTAAACCAGGTCTAAACCAGGTCTGACACAGGTCTGACACAGGTCTGACACAGGTCTAAACCAGGTCTAAACCAGGTCTAAATCAGGTCCAAACCAGGTCTAAACCAGGTCTAAACCAGGTCTAAACCAGGTCTGACACAGGTCTAAACCAGGTCTAAACCAGGTCTAAACCAGGTCTAAACCAGGTCTGACACAGGTCTAAACCAGGTCTAAACCAGGTCTAAACCAGGTCCAAACCAGGTCCAAACCAGGTCTAAACCAGGTCTAAACCAGGTCTGACACAGGTCTAAACCAGGTCTAAACCAGGTCTAAACCAGGTCTGACACAGGTCTAAACCAGGTCTAAACCAGGTCTAAAGCAGGTCTAAACCAGGTCCAAACCAGGTCTAAACCAGGTCTAAACCAGGTCTAAACCAGGTTTAAAGCAGGTTTAAAGCAGGTTTAAAGCAGGTCCAAACCAGGTCTAAACCAGGTCCAAACCAGGTCTAAAGCAGGTCTAAAGCAGGACTAAACCAGGTCTGAAACAGGACTAAACCAGGACTAAACCAGGACTAAACCAGGTCTGAAACAGGACTAAACCAGGTCCAAACCAGGTCCAAACCAGGTCCAAACCAGGTCTAAACCAGGTCCAAACCAGGTCTGACACAGGTCTAAACCAGGTCTAAACCAGGTCTAAACCAGGTCTAAACCAGGTCTGACACAGGTCTAAACCAGGTCTAAACCAGGTCCAAACCAGGTCTAAACCAGGTCTAAACCAGGTCCAAACCAGGTCTAAACCAGGTCTGACACAGGTCTAAACCAGGTCTAAACCAGGTCCAAACCAGGTCTAAACCAGGTCTAAACCAGGTCTGACACAGGTCTAAACCAGGTCTAAACCAGGTCCAAACCAGGTCTAAACCAGGTCTAAACCAGGTCCAAACCAGGTCTAAACCAGGTCTGACACAGGTCTAAACCAGGTCTAAACCAGGTCTAAACCAGGTCCAAACCAGGTCTAAACCAGGTCTAAACCAGGTCCAAACCAGGTCTGACACAGGTCTAAACCAGGTCTAAACCAGGTCTAAACCAGGTCTGACACAGGTCTAAACCAGGTCTAAACCAGGTCCAAACCAGGTCTAAACCAGGTCTAAACCAGGTCCAAACCAGGTCTAAACCAGGTCTGACACAGGTCTAAACCAGGTCTAAACCAGGTCTAAACCAGGTCCAAACCAGGTCTAAACCAGGTCTAAACCAGGTCCAAACCAGGTCTGACACAGGTCTAAACCAGGTCTAAACCAGGTCTAAACCAGGTCTAAACCAGGTCTAAACCAGGTCTGACACAGGTCCAAACCAGGTCCAAACCAGGTCCAAACCAGGTCTAAACCAGGTCCAAACCAGGTCTGACACAGGTCTAAACCAGGTCTGACACAGGTCTAAACCAGGTCTAAACCAGGTCTAAACCAGGTCTAAACCAGGTCTAAACCAGGTCTAAATCAGGTCCAAACCAGGTCTAAACCAGGTCTAAACCAGGTCTAAACCAGGTCTGACACAGGTCTAAACCAGGTCTAAACCAGGTCTAAACCAGGTCTAAACCAGGTCTGACACAGGTCTAAACCAGGTCTAAACCAGGTCTAAACCAGGTCCAAACCAGGTCCAAACCAGGTCTAAACCAGGTCTAAACCAGGTCTGACACAGGTCTAAACCAGGTCTAAACCAGGTCTGACACAGGTCTAAACCAGGTCTAAACCAGGTCTAAACCAGGTCTGACACAGGTCTAAACCAGGTCTAAACCAGGTCTAAAGCAGGTCTAAACCAGGTCCAAACCAGGTCTAAACCAGGTCTAAACCAGGTCTAAACCAGGTTTAAAGCAGGTTTAAAGCAGGTTTAAAGCAGGTCCAAACCAGGTCTAAACCAGGTCCAAACCAGGTCTGACACAGGTCTAAACCAGGTCTAAACCAGGTCTAAACCAGGTCTAAACCAGGTCTGACACAGGTCTAAACCAGGTCTAAACCAGGTCCAAACCAGGTCTAAACCAGGTCTAAACCAGGTCCAAACCAGGTCTAAACCAGGTCTGACACAGGTCTAAACCAGGTCTAAACCAGGTCTAAACCAGGTCTAAACCAGGTCCAAACCAGGTCTAAACCAGGTCTAAACCAGGTCCAAACCAGGTCTGACACAGGTCTAAACCAGGTCTAAACCAGGTCTAAACCAGGTCTAAACCAGGTCTGACACAGGTCTAAACCAGGTCTAAACCAGGTCCAAACCAGGTCTAAACCAGGTCTAAACCAGGTCCAAACCAGGTCTAAACCAGGTCTGACACAGGTCTAAACCAGGTCTAAACCAGGTCTAAACCAGGTCTAAACCAGGTCCAAACCAGGTCTAAACCAGGTCTAAACCAGGTCCAAACCAGGTCTGACACAGGTCTAAACCAGGTCTAAACCAGGTCTAAACCAGGTCCAAACCAGGTCTAAACCAGGTCTAAACCAGGTCTAAACCAGGTCTGACACAGGTCTGACACAGGTCTGACACAGGTCCAAACCAGGTCCAAACCAGGTCTAAACCAGGTCTAAACCAGGTCCAAACCAGGTCTGACACAGGTCTAAACCAGGTCTGACACAGGTCTAAACCAGGTCTAAACCAGGTCTAAACCAGGTCTAAACCAGGTCTAAACCAGGTCTAAACCAGGTCTAAACCAGGTCCAAACCAGGTCTAAACCAGGTCTAAACCAGGTCTAAACCAGGTCTAAACCAGGTCTGACACAGGTCTAAACCAGGTCTAAACCAGGTCTAAACCAGGTCTAAACCAGGTCTGACACAGGTCTAAACCAGGTCTAAACCAGGTCTAAATCAGGTCCAAACCAGGTCTAAACCAGGTCTAAACCAGGTCTAAACCAGGTCTGACACAGGTCTAAACCAGGTCTAAACCAGGTCTAAACCAGGTCTAAACCAGGTCTGACACAGGTCTAAACCAGGTCTAAACCAGGTCTAAACCAGGTCCAAACCAGGTCCAAACCAGGTCTAAACCAGGTCTAAACCAGGTCTGACACAGGTCTAAACCAGGTCTAAACCAGGTCTAAACCAGGTCTGACACAGGTCTAAACCAGGTCTAAACCAGGTCTAAAGCAGGTCTAAACCAGGTCCAAACCAGGTCTAAACCAGGTCTAAACCAGGTCTAAACCAGGTTTAAAGCAGGTTTAAAGCAGGTTTAAAGCAGGTCCAAACCAGGTCTAAACCAGGTCCAAACCAGGTCTAAAGCAGGTCTAAAGCAGGACTAAACCAGGTCTGAAACAGGACTAAACCAGGACTAAACCAGGACTAAACCAGGTCTGAAACAGGACTAAACCAGGTCCAAACCAGGTCCAAACCAGGTCCAAACCAGGTCTAAACCAGGTCCAAACCAGGTCCAAACCAGGTCCAAACCAGGTCTAAACCAGGACTAAACCAGGACTAAACCAGGACTAAACTAGGACTAAACCAGGACTAAACTAGGACTAAACTAGGACTAAACAAGGACTAAACTAGGACTAAACAAGGACTAAACTAGGACTAAACCAGGTCTAAACCAGGACTAAACCAGGTCTAAACCAGGGGTTCAGGGTAGAAACAGTTTCAAATGTTTCATTTAGACGGGTTAGTCCCTAAACCCACTTTTTTTAAATTGAGACTTTTCGACTTCCACCTTAAAGTTATTTTCAATCTGAGAGCACTTGTATGAAAAACATCCTCCTTCTGAAGGAGTTTGTTTTGAGGTGAAGAAAGCGAAGGATGAATTCACTTCTGTTGACAACTCTTAAAGGTGGTATGGACAATTTTTTTCAGCAAATGTTTTATCATATTTCCTCGTGTCGTGGATAAATCATTTATCCTGCCACGTATCAATCATAAAACGCACCTGTCGCTCACCTGCAGCCGCGTCAGGCTCGTCCCCACGTTTCCGCGTGACTAAGCGCATGGATCTATCATAATATAGTTCCCTCAGTGTACGGGGCAAAATGAAGACGGAGAAAGACAGTTCGAGCTGACGCAGAAGTGACAGAAATCTACGGGAGACGAGAGATGCGATGCGCTCCATCGCGCTAATAAACAAACGCATGTGTGTGTTGTATCAGTCCACACGGGGGAGTGGCATGTGCACGGGGGAGTGGCATGTGCACGGGGGAGTGGCATGAGCACGGGGGAGTGGCATGAGCACGGGGGAGTGGCATGTGCACGGGGGAGTGGCATGTGCACGGGGGAGTGGCATGAGCACGGGGGAGTGGCATGAGCACGGGGGAGTGGCATGAGCACGGGGGAGTGGCATGTGCACGGGGGAGTGGCATGTGCACGGGGGAGGGGCATGTGCACGGGGGAGGGGCATGCGCACTTCCGCCTGCGTTCTCAAATCGCCGAAAAATCGTCCATACAGCCTTTAATAAAACTATGGCAGAAACAGAAGAGTCAGGAGTTTCCAGCTGCGAGGGTTTAGTCACTGGGTTAGGGTACCAGGGTTAGAGTAACAGGGTTAGAGTTAGGGTACCAGGGTTAGAGTAACAGGGTTAGAGTTAGGGTACCAGGGTTAGAGTAACAGGGTTAGAGTAACTGGGTACCAGGGTTAGAGTTAGGGTACAGGGTTAGAGTTAGGGTACCAGGGTTAGAGTTAGGGTACAGGGTTAGAGTTAGGGTACCAGGGTTAGAGTAACAAGGTTAGAGTAACTGGGTACCAGGGTTAGAGTTAGGGTACAGGGTTAGAGTTAGGGTACCAGGGTTAGGGTAACAAGGTTAGAGTAACTGGGTACCAGGGTTAGAGTTAGGGTACAGGGTTAGGGTTAGGGTACCAGGGTTAGAGTTAGGGTACAGGGTTAGAGTTAGGGTACCAGGGTTAGAGTAACAAGGTTAGAGTAACTGGGTACCAGGGTTAGAGTTAGGGTACAGGGTTAGAGTTAGGGTACCAGGGTTAGGGTAACAAGGTTAGAGTAACTGGGTACCAGGGTTAGAGTTAGGGTACGGGGTTAGGGTTAGGGTACCAGGGTTAGAGTTAGGGTACAGGGTTAGAGTTAGGGTACCAGGGTTAGAGTAACAAGGTTAGAGTAACTGGGTACCAGGGTTAGAGTTAGGGTACAGGGTTAGGGTTAGGGTACCAGGGTTAGGGTTAGGGTACCAGGGTTAGGTTACCAGGGTTAAGGTACCAGGGTTAGGGTACCAGGGTTAGGGTACCAGGGTAAGAGTTAGGGTACCAGGGTTAGAGTTAGGTTATCAGGGTTAAGGTACCAGGGTTAGGGTACCAGGGTTAGGGTACCAGGGTTAGGGTTAGGGTACCAGGGTTAGGGTTAGGGTACCAGGGTTAGGGTTAGGGTACCAGGGTTAGGTTACCAGGGTTAAGGTACCAGGGTTAGGGTACCAGGGTTAGAGTTAGGGTACCAGGGTTAGCGTTAGGGTACCAGGGTTAGCGTTAGGGTACCAGGGTTAGCGTTAGGGTACCAGGGTTAGCGTTAGGGTACCAGGGTTAGAGTTAGGGTACCAAGGTTAGAGTTAGGGTAACAGGGTTAGAGTTAGGGTAACAGGGTTAGAGTTAGGGTAACAGGGTTAGAGTTAGGGTAACAGGGTTAGAGTTAGGCTAACGGTTAGGGGTTAGGGTAACAGGGTTAGGGTAACAGCTAAGAGCGTTTAGTCACTAGTGGAAATCATAAGAGTCAACGTTTTATTTCTAAATGCATTTTAGATATTTCGTTATGACATCACATTCTAGAATCTGAAAACCACCAGCAGTAGTTTTATAGGTAGTATTAGCAGTAATATTAGAGGTAGTATTAGAGGTAGTATTAGCAGTAATATTAGAGGTAGTATTAGAGGTAGTATTAGCAGTAGTATTAGCAGTAGTATTAGAGGTAGTATTAGAGGTAGTATTAGCAGTAGTATAAGCGGTAGTATTAGAGGTAGTATTAGCAGTAGTATTAGAGGTAGTATTAGCAGTAGTATTAGAGGTAGTATTAGCAGTAGTATTAGAGGCAGTATTAGCAGTAATATTAGAGGTAGTATTAGAGGTAGTATTAGCAGTAGTATAAGCGGTAGTATTAGAGGTAGTATTAGCAGTAGTATTAGAGGTAGTATAAGCAGTAGTATTAGAGGTAGTATTAGCAGTAATATTAGAGGTAGTATTAGAGGTAGTATTAGCAGTAGTATTAGCAGTAGTATTAGAGGTAGTATTAGAGGTAGTATTAGCAGTAGTATAAGCGGTAGTATTAGAGGTAGTATTAGCAGTAGTATTAGAGGTAGTATTAGCAGTAGTATTAGAGGCAGTATTAGCAGTAATATTAGAGGTAGTATTAGAGGTAGTATTAGAGGTAGTATTAGCAGTAGTATTAGAGGTAGTATTAGCAGTAGTATTAGAGGCAGTATTAGCAGTAATATTAGAGGTAGTATTAGAGGTAGTATTAGAGGCAGTATTAGCAGTAGTATAAGCAGTAGTATTAGAGGTAGTATTAGCAGTAGTATTAGAGGTAGTATTAGCAGTAGTATTAGAGGTAGTATTAGCAGTAGTATTAGAGGTAGTATTAGCAGTAGTATTAGAGGCAGTATTAGCAGTAGTATAAGCGGTAGTATTAGAGGTAGTATTAGCAGTAGTATAAGCAGTAGTATTAGAGGTATTAGCGGTAGTATTAGCGGTAGTATTAGAGGTAGTATTAGCAGTAGTATTAGCGGTAGTATTAGAGGTAGTATAAGCGGTAGTATTAGCGGTAGTAATAACGGTAGTTATAGCAGTAGTATTAGCCGTAGTATTAGCAGTAGTATTAGAGGTAGTATTAGCAGTAGTATTAGAGGTAGTATTAGCAGTAGTATTAGAGGTAGGGTTAGAGGTAGTATTAGCAGTAGTATTAGCAGTAGTAGTAGTAGTATTAGTAGTAGTATTAGCAATAGTATTAGCAGTAGTATTAGCAGTAGTATTTGAAGTAGTATTAGAAGTAGTATTAGCAGTAGTAGTAGTATTAGTAGTATTAGTAGTAGTATTAGCAGTAGTATTAGCAGCAGTATTTGAGGTATTATTAGCGGTAATATTAGCAGTAGTATTAGTAGTATTAGCGGTAGTATTAGCAGTAGTAGTAGTATTAGCAATAGTATTAGCAGTAGTATTAGAGGTAGTATTAGCAGCAGTATTAGCAGTAGTATTAGCGGTAGTATTAGAGGTAGTGTTAGCAGTAGTATTAAAGGTATTAAAGGTAGTATTAAAGGTAGTATTAAAGGTAGTACCAGATTCTTGGTGGGACTGAGCAGTTCTCTGGAGAAGTCGGCGAGTTTACAAAAAGCTGCTCCAACTTCACTCTCTCCGTTTGAGTGACAGGTGACAGAAAGCTTCTGCATGGCCCCGATGTACTGCTCCATGTGACACACGTGTTCTACACACACATACATGTACAATTACTTCAAATATACTCTGATGTACTGCTCCATGTGGCACTATACAGGAATGAGACAGGTGTGAGACAGGGGTGAGACAGGGGTGAGACAGGGATGAGACAGGGATGAGACAGATGTGAGACAGGGATGTGACAGGGGTGAGACAGGATGAGACAGGGGTGAGACAGGGGTGATACAGGGGTGATACAGGGGTGAGACAGGGGTGAGACAGGGATGAGACAGGGATGAGACAGGGATGAGACAGATGTGAGACAGGGATGTGACAGGGGTGAGACAGGATGAGACAGGGGTGAGACAGGGGTGATACAGGGGTGATACAGGGGTGAGACAGGGGTGAGACAGGGATGAGACAGGGATGAGACAGGGATGAGACAGATGTGAGACAGGGATGAGACAGGGGTGAGACAGGATGAGACAGGGATGAGACAGGGGTGAGACAGGGATGAGACAGGGGTGAGACAGGGGTGAGACAGGGATGAGACAGAGGTGAGACAGGGATGAGACAGGGGTGAGACAGGGATGAGACAGGGGTGAGACAGGGATGAGACAGGGGTGAGACAGGGATGAGACAGGGGTGAGACAGGGGTGAGACAGGGATGAGACAGGTGAGACAGGGATGAGACAGGCGTGAGACAGGGGTGAGACAGGGATGAAACAGGGATGAGACAGGGGTGAGACAGGGATGAGACAGGGATGAGACAGGGGTGAGACAGGGGTGAGACAGGGGTGAGACAGGGGTGAGACAGGGATGAGACAGGGGTGAGACAGGGATGAGACAGGGGTGAGACAGGGATGAGACAGGGATGAGACAGGGGTGAGTACAGGGGTGAGACAGGGGTGAGACAGGGATGAGACAGGGGTGAGACAGGGGTGAGACAGGGATGAGACAGGGGTGAGACAGGGGTGAGACAGGGGTGAGACAGGGATGAGACAGGGATGAGACAGGGGTGAGACAGGGGTGAGACAGGGATGAGACAGGGATGAGACAGGGATGAGACAGGGGTGAGACAGGGGTGAGACAGGGGTGAGACAGGGATGAGACAGGGGTGAGACAGGGGTGAGACAGGGATGAGACAGGGATGAGACAGGGATGAGACAGGGGTGAGACAGGGGGTGAGACAGGTGAGACAGGTGCACCTTGTCCTGAGTTGAATTTGGCTTTCGCTGCCTTCTTCATTTTCTGTAACAAAAGCAGGTCACAGTCCAGAGCCTGAGGAGAAACAGACATGAGTATGAGATATACAAGTAGTACTCGTAGTATTGTTGTATTCACAGTATTCGCAGTTCTCATAGGTGTATTAGTACTTGTACTTGTATGAATAGTACTCGCTGTATTGGTACTTTACCTCCTCGATGTTCTGCACCGTGTTCCTGCAAAGAGGCATCTTGTCACAGAAAGAAGACGTGGTCGGAGACTTCCAGTCGTCCTGGACCTCCCTGAGGAAGTCCTCCACCGAGACACAGTCCATCCTGAACCAGGTCTGAACCAGGTCTGAACCAGGTCTGAACCAGGTCTGAACCAGGTCTGAACCAGGACTTCAGGTTTAACTCTATGGGGTGACGTCACCCTCTCCCTAGTCTCCGGTCCAGCATCAAGTCCACGTGGACCCAAGGACCAGGTCCAGGTTCAGAGTCTGGTCCAAATCCAGAACCCAGAGCTTTTAAAATAGTAGATGCGCTCCGGAGCCTCAGGACAAAGAGCGGCTCCTCGGGCTGAAGTGTCCGCTCTGAGGAGCACTTGTAGCGGGTAAAACCTCCCGGTCTCTCGGTGATGGACCCTGGATGTGTCTGACAAAGAGCGAGGCTTTGTGCTGCTCGTATCCGTGTTTGAGTGCAGTTGGGCCGGGCCGCTCCACTCTGTCTGCGGGCTCCAGGCTCCGTGAACACACCGACTCCTCGCGCTGCTCCAGACCCGGTTGGAAGGCAGAGGTGGCGGCAGAATCTCTTTGTCTTGTCGGTGTAAAAGTGTCCAAGCCGCAGTTCCACTTGACAGAGCGGCTCCTCTCAGCTCGTACCCGGGATGGGATGCTGCTGGGGCGGAGACACTTGTCCCAGAGCTCCGTGACAAAGAGCGGCTCCTCCTGCAGCTCGTTGCCGGCAGCGGGGCAGGTGTTGCGGATCGGTCCTGTCCCAGACTCCGGTTCTGTCCCGGTTCTGTGATGGAGATGTGCTTTTTCAGTTTTTCTTTCTCTTTTTTAAAAGCCGCATGCACGTGCGCGTTCACGAGGGCACCTCTGCTGCGGGCACGCGCACAGCTGTGCACGCGCATCTGTGTGATGCTGAGGACAGAACCTGCGCCGCGTGACGTCACTGTCCGAGTGACGTCACTGTGTTTGAGCTCACTCAGGACTTGTTCTATTCACCTTTATTTAACCAGGAAAAAAGCATCGAAATCTCTTTTTAAAAATAATCACAGAATGTCTAGTGTCAACCTGCTGTCGCTGGGCCATGCAGTAAACTGTGCAAATAAATAATAATAAACAAAGAAACAAACATTTTAATATATTTTGTATTATTTGTTTAACCGTTTTCTGTTTGTGGACTTAAATAAACCAGTTAAAAGCTCCATATGAAGCTTTACCTGCTTCAAAATGCAGCAGCAAGATTACAACAGGAACTAAAAGAAGAGAGCACATTACACCGGTGCTGGAGTCTCTTCACTGGCTCCTGCCCAGTTTAGAATCACATTTAAACTCCTCCTCCTGACTTACAAAGCCATAAATGACATGGCCCGTCCCACCTCAAAGATGCTATAGAACCATATCATCCAAACACAGCTCTTCACTCTCTCAATGCTGGTCTTCTGGTGGTGCCAAGAGTCTCTAAAAGCACAGTAGGAGGTAGAGCCTTCTGGTGGTGCCAAGAGTCTCTAAAAGCACAGTAGGAGGTAGAGCCTTCTGGTGGTGCCAAGAGTCTCTAAAAGCACAGTAGGAGGTAGAGCCTTCTGGTGGTGCCAAGAGTCTCTAAAAGCACAGTAGGAGGTAGAGCCTTCTGGTGGTGCCAAGAGTCTCTAAAAGCACAGTAGGAGGTAGAGCCTTCTGGTGGTGCCAAGAGTCTCTAAAAGCACAGTAGGAGGTAGAGCCTTCTGGTGGTGCCAAGAGTCTCTAAAAGCACAGTAGGAGGTAGAGCGTTTAGCTCCCAAGCTCCTGTCTTATGGAATCCGCTCCTGTCCATGTTGTTGTGATTTTGGGCATTACAAAAATGAATAGAATTGTTCACGGTCACATTATTGTGGACACAGAGCTCATGGGTCAGGATTAGGGTCAGGGTCAGGATTAGGGTCAGGGTCAGGATTAGGGTCAGGATTAGGGTCATACTTCATTACACTCTGACCTGTGTTTTTACCTGTGGCTTTGCACTGGTTTGGATGTTATCACAGAAGATTGTTTTCTTGTCATTAGCTCCACATTAGCTCCTCTAACATCCACAAAACAGTCTCTTTCTTTCTTCCACATTTCCCCCAAAACCACACGTCTCTTTCCCCACTCAGACTTCTGCTCAGACTTCTGCTCAGACTTCTGCTCAGACTTCTGCTCAGACTTCTGCTCAGACTTCTGCTCAGACTTCTGCTCAGACTTCTGCTCAGACTTCTGCTCAGACTTTTGCTCAGACTTCTGCTCAGACTTTTGCTCAGACTTCTGCTCAGACTTTTGACTTTTGCTCAGACTTTTGCTCAGACTTCTGCTCAGACTTTTGCTCAGACTTTTGCTCAGACTTTTGCTCAGACTTTTGCTCAGACTTCTGCTCAGACTTTTGCTCAGACTTCTGCTCAGACTTTTGACTTTTGCTCAGACTTTTGCTCAGACTTCTGCTCAGACTTTTGCTCAGACTTTTGCTCAGACTTTTGCTCAGACTTTTGCTCAGACTTCTGCTCAGACTTTTGACTTTTGCTCAGACTTTTGCTCAGACTTTTGACTTTTGCTCAGACTAAAACACTTTATACCCATTGATAAATTATTAAATATAAATTTGAAATGTTCGGCGGGCCAGATTAAAACGTCTGGGGGGCTGGATTTGGCCCGCGGGCCACCAGTTTGAACTCCATTCCTAATGAGGGGCCCCGGGGGCCCCCAGAACGTCTCCCCGCCTGCTCCTGGTGCGATCCTCACAAAACCACCGCCTTGTGTTTGTCATGTCCCACACAGTTTATGTCCTAAAGCAGACGGCCACCAGGGGGCCTGAGGCGCTCCTTTCACTCCTGCAGCCTTCATGAGGCGCTCCTTTCACTCCTGCAGCCTTCATGAGGCGCTCCTTTCACTCCTGCAGCCTTCATGAGGCGCTCCTTTCACTCCTGCAGCCTTCATGAGGCGCTCCTTTCACTCCTGCAGCCTTCATGAGGCGCTCCTTTCACTCCTGCAGCCTTTATGAGGCGCTCCTTTCACTCCTGCAGCTTTCATGAGGCGCTCCTTTCACTCCTGCAGCCTTCATGGAGGCGCTCCTTTCACTTCTGCAGCCTTCATGAGGCGCTCCTTTCACTCCTGCAGCCTTCATGAGGCGCTCCTTTCACTCCTGCAGCCTTCATGAGGCGCTCCTTTCACTCCTGCAGCCTTCATGAGGCGCTCCTTTCACTTCTGCAGCCTTCATGAGGCGCTCCTTTCACTCCTGCAGCCTTCATGAGGCGCTCCTTTCACTTCTGCAGCCTTTATGGAGGCGCTCCTTTCACTTCTGCAGCCTTCATGAGGCGCTCCTTTCACTTCTGCAGCCTTTATGGAGGCGCTCCTTTCACTCCTGCAGCCTTCATGAGGCGCTCCTTTCACTCCTGCAGCCTTCATGGAGGCGCTCCTTTCACTTCTGCAGCCTTCATGGAGGCGCTCCTTTCACTTCTGCAGCCTTCATGAGGCGCTCCTTTCACTCCTGCAGCCTTCATGAGGCGCTCCTTTCACTCCTGCAGCCTTCATGAGGCGCTCCTTTCACTTCTGCAGCCTTCATGAGGCGCTCCTTTCACTTCTGCAGCCTTCATGGAGGCGCTCCTTTCACTTCTGCAGCCTTCATGAGGCGCTCCTTTCACTTCTGCAGCCTTCATGAGGCGCTCCTTTCACTTCTGCAGCCTTCATGAGGCGCTCCTTTCACTCCTGCAGCCTTCATGAGGCGCTCCTTTCACTCCTGCAGCCTTCATGAGGTGCTCCTTTCACTTCTGCAGCGTTTAGGGAGGCGCTCCTTTCACTTCTGCAGCCTTCATGAGGCGCTCCTTTCACTCCTGCAGCCTTCATGGAGGCGCTCCTTTCACTTCTGCAGCCTTCATGGAGGCGCTCCTTTCACTTCTGCAGCCTTCATGAGGCGCTCCTAACACTCCTGCAGCCTTCATGAGAAGCTCCTTTCACTTCTGCAGCCTTCATGAGGCGCTCCTTTCACTTCTGCAGCCTTCATGAGGCGCTCCTTTCACTTCTGCAGCCTACATGGAGGCGCTCCTTTCACTCCTGCAGCCTTCATGAGGCGCTCCTTTCACTCCTGCAGCCTTCATGGAGGCGCTCCTTTCACTTCTGCAGCCTTCATGGAGGCGCTCCTTTCACTTCTGCAGCCTTCATGGAGGCGCTCCTTTCACTTCTGCAGCCTTCATGGAGGCGCTCCTTTCACTTCTGCAGCCTTCTTGAGGCGCTCCTTTCACTTCTGCAGCCTTCATTAGGCGCTCCTTTCACTTCTGCAGCCTTCATGAGGCGCTCCTTTCACTCCTGCAGCCTTCATGAGGCGCTCCTTTCACTCCTGCAGCCTTCATGAGGCGCTCCTTTCACTCCTGCAGCCTTCATGAGGCGCTCCTTTCACTCCTGCAGCCTTCATGAGGCGCTCCTTTCACACCTGCAGCCTTCATGAGGCGCTCCTTTCACTTCTGCAGCCTTCATAAGGCGCTCCTTTCACTTCTACAGCCTTCATGGAGGCGCTCCTTTCACTTCTGCAGCCTTAATGAGGCGCTCCTTTCACTCCTGCAGCCTTCATGAGGCGCTCCTTTCACTCCTGCAGCCTTCATGAGGCGCTCCTTTCACTTCTGCAGCCTTCATGTGGCGCTCCTTTCACTTCTGCAGCCTTCATGAGGCACTCCTTTCACTTCTGCAGCCTTCATGAGGCGCTCCTTTCACTTCTGCAGCCTTCATGAGGCGCTCCTTTCACTCCTGCAGCCTTCATGGAGGCGCTCCTTTCACTTCTGCAGCCTTCATGGAGGCGCTCCTTTCACTTCTGCAGCCTTCATGAGGCGCTCCTTTCACTTCTGCAGCTTTCATGAGGCGCTCCTTTCACTTCTGCAGCCTTCATGAGGCACTCCTTTCACTCCTGCAGCCTTCATGAGGCACTCCTTTCACTCCTGCAGCCTTCATGGAGGCTCTCCTTTCACTTCTGTAGCTTTCATGGAGGCGCTCCTTTCACTTCTGCAGCCTTCATGGAGGCGCTCCTTTCACTTCTGCAGCCTTCATGAGGCGCTCCTTTCACTTCTGCAGCCTTCTTGAGGCGCTCCTTTCACTTCTGCAGCCTTCATGAGGCGCTCCTTTCACTCCTGCAGCCTTCTTGAGGCGCTCCTTTCACTTCTGCAGCCTTCATGAGGCGCTCCTTTCGCTCCTGCAGCCTTCATGAGGCGCTCCTTTCACTCCTGCACCCTTCATGAGGCGCTCCTTTCACTTCTGCAGCCTTCTTGAGGCGCTCCTTTCACTTCTGCAGCCTTCATGAGGCGCTCCTTTCACTCCTGCAGCCTTCTTGAGGCGCTCCTTTCGCTCCTGCAGCCTTCATGAGGCGCTCCTTTCACTCCTGCACCCTTCATGAGGCGCTCCTTCTCTCTGTGGTGTCATGTCTGATATAGTGCTGATCTGGACTCTGACCCTACGTTTCATCTTTTTCTTCGAGTTCAACCGCGTCGGCTTTAGGCTCCTCCTCCTGGTTCAGTGAAGGCTCCTCCTCCTGGTTCAGTGAAGGCTCCTCCTCCTGGTTCAGTGAAGGCTCCTCCTCCTGGTTCAGTGAAGGCTCCTCCTCCTGGTACAGTGAAGGCTCCTCCTCCTGGTTCAGTGAAGGCTCCTCCTCCTGGTACAGTGAAGGCTCCTCCTGGTTCAGTGAAGGCTCCTCCTCCTGGTTCAGTGAAGGCTCCTCCTCCTGGTTCAGTGAAGGCTCCTCCTCCTGGTTCAGTGAAGGCTCCTCCTCCTGGTTCAGTGAAGGCTCCTCCTCCTGGTACAGTGAAGGCTCCTCCTCCTGGTTCAGTGAAGGCTCCTCCTCCTGGTTCAGTGAAGGCTCCTCCTCCTGGTACAGTGAAGGCTCCTCCTCCTGGTACAGTGAAGGCTCCTCCTCCTGGTACAGTGAAGGCTCCTCCTCCTGATTCAGTGAAGGCTCCTCCTCCTGGTACAGTGAAGGCTCCTCCTCCTGGTACAGTGAAGGCTCCTCCTCCTGGTTCAGTGAAGGCTCCTCCTCCTGGTTCAGTGAAGGCTCCTCCTCCTGGTACAGTGAAGGCTCCTCCTCCTGGTACAGTGAAGGCTCCTCCTCCTGGTACAGTGAAGGCTCCTCCTCCTGGTACAGTGAAGGCTCCTCCTCCTGGTACAGTGAAGGCTCCTCCTCCTGGTAAAGTGAAGGCTCCTCCTCCTGGTACAGTGAAGGCTCCTCCTCCTGGTTCAGTGAAGGCTCCTCCTCCTGGTTCAGTGAAGGCTCCTCCTCCTGGTACAGTGAAGGCTCCTCCTCCTGGTTCAGTGAAGGCTCCTCCTCCTGGTTCAGTGAAGGCTCCTCCTCCTGGTTCAGTGAAGGCTCCTCCTCCTGGTTCAGTGAAGGCTCCTCCTCCTGGTACAGTGAAGGCTCCTCCTCCTGGTACAGTGAAGGCTCCTCCTCCTGGTACAGTGAAGGCTCCTCCTCGGCTCCTCCTCCTGGTACAGTGAAGGCTCCTCCTCCTGGTTCAGTGAAGGCTCCTCCTGGTACAGTGAAGGCTCCTCCTGGTACAGTGAAGGCTCCTCCTCCAGGTACAGTGAAGGCTCCTCCTCCTGGTACAGTGAAGGCTCCTCCTGGTACAGTGAAGGCTCCTCCTGGTACAGTGAAGGCTCCTCCTGGTACAGTGAAGGCTCCTCCTGGTTCAGTGAAGGCTCCTCCTCCTGGTACAGTGAAGGCTCCTCCTCCTGGTACAGTGAAGGCTCCTCCTGGTACAGTGAAGGCTCCTCCTGGTACAGTGAAGGCTCCTCCTGGTACAGTGAAGGCTCCTCCTCCTGGTTCAGTGAAGGCTCCTCCTCCTGGTTCAGTGAAGGCTCCTCCTCCTGGTTCAGTGAAGGCTCCTCCTCCTGGTACAGTGAAGGCTCCTCCTCCTGGTACAGTGAAGGCTCCTCCTGGTACAGTGAAGGCTCCTCCTCCTGGTTCAGTGAAGGCTCCTCCTCCTGGTTCAGTGAAGGCTCCTCCTCCTGGTTCAGTGAAGGCTCCTCCTCCTGGTTCAGTGAAGGCTCCTCCTCCTGGTTCAGTGAAGGCTCCTCCTCCTGGTTCAGTGAAGGCTCCTCCTGGTACAGTGAAGGCTCCTCCTCCTGGTTCAGTGAAGGCTCCTCCTCCTGGTTCAGTGAAGGCTCCTCCTCCTGGTACAGTGAAGGCTCCTCCTCCTGGTTCAGTGAAGGCTCCTCCTCCTGGTTCAGTGAAGGCTCCTCCTCCTGGTACAGTGAAGGCTCCTCCTGGTACAGTGAAGGCTCCTCCTCCTGGTTCAGTGAAGAGCTGGAGCAGAGCCAGACGTGGAGACGCAGGTCAATCACACCGTGTCCAATGTCTAAATACAAAGACTTATATTCAGGAACAGTCGGCACCATAAACTCCTTCAATGTTCCATGTTGTGTCTTTAATCTTCTGTTTCTAAACATGAAACCATATTCAGAACAATAACAGATTTAAATACAAACGCTGGACAAGATTTGAAAATAAAATTTAATTGAAACTTGTACAAAATGAGGCGATTAGAAAAAGCAGCTCATGGAGCTCAACCATTGGACCATCATCAACTTAAACCAACCACTCCAAGTAAAGAGCCTATTGTCCAATCAGAGCGCAGTGTGAATCTGGGTCAGCGGCGGATGGGCGGAGGCAGCAATGCGGAGGCGGAGACGGCGTCTGGAAACAGGTTGTGATAGGTCGAGAGCGGAACGAACGCCGCGCTGATCATTTTACCTGAAACACACAACGGATTAGTCCCGGTCTAGAGTACCGGGTCCAGTCCCGGTCTAGACCCGGGCTAGGGCCGGGTCCAGTCCCGGACTCACCAGCGAAGTATCGTCCGTGCAGCGCGGCGACTGTTGCCATGGCCGCTGGGATCGAGGGACACTTCACATAAACATTCCCCTGAAAAACAAACCTCAGTCAGACTCAACAGCTTATAGTCCTCTGGCCCCGCCCCCACATCTGGCTCCTCCCCCAGCAGTGGCCCCGCCCCCACATCTGGCCCCGCCCTCACCTCTGCAGAGTTACGGTCCACATAGATGTGAACGACTCCTCCGTGTTTGTTACACTCTTCAATCACGTCAGCCTGAATCTCCAGCTCCCAACCAGGAATGTCCTCACTGAAGACACAAGGACAAGGACAAGGGTTAGACACACTGAAGACACAAGGACAAGGGTTAGACACACTGAAGACACAAGGACAAGGGTTGGACACACTGAAGACACAAGGACAAGGGTCTGACATACTGAAGACACAAGGACAAGGGTTAGACACACTGAAGACACAAGGACAAGGGTTAGACACACTGAAGACACAAGGACAAGGGTTAAACACACTGAAGACACAAGAACAAGGGTTGGACACACTGAAGACACAAGGACAAGGGTTAGACACACTGAAGACACAAGGGCAAGGGTTAGACACACTGAAGACACGAGGACAAGGGTTGGACACACTGAAGACACAAGGACAAAGGTTAGACACACTGAAGACACCAGGACAAGGACAAGGGTTAGACACACTGAAGACACAAGGACAAGGGTTAGACACACTGAAGACACAAGGACAAGGGTTAGACACACTGAAGACACAAGGACAAGGGTTAGACACGCTGAAGACACAAGGACAAGGGTTAGACACACTGAAGACACAAGGACAAGGGTTAGACACACTGAAGACACAAGGACAAGGGTTAGACACACTGAAGACACAAGGACAAGGGTTAGACACACTGAAGACACAAGGAGAAGGGTTAGACACAC
Source organism: Eucyclogobius newberryi (assembly GCF_026437365.1). Classification (NCBI taxonomy): domain Eukaryota; kingdom Metazoa; phylum Chordata; class Actinopteri; order Gobiiformes; family Gobiidae; genus Eucyclogobius; species Eucyclogobius newberryi. The sequence goes on along the minus strand of NW_027315735.1, from coordinate 37,885,495 downwards.
TGAAGACACAAGGACAAGGGTTGGACACACTGAAGACACAAGGACAAGGGTTAGACATACTGAAGACACAAGGACAAGGGTTAGACACACTGAAGACACAAGAACAAGGGTTGGACACACTGAAGACACAAGGACAAGGGTTAGACACACTGAAGACACAAGGACAAGGGTTGGACACACTGAAGACACAAGGACAAGGGTTAGACATACTGAAGACACAAGGACAAGGGTTAGACACACTGAAGACACAAGAACAAGGGTTGGACACACTGAAGACACAAGGACAAGGGTTAGACACACTGAAGACACAAGAACAAGGGTTGGACACACTGAAGACACAAGGACAAGGGTTAGACACACTGAAGACACAAGGACAAGGGTTAGACACACTGAAGACACGAGGACAAGGGTTGGACACACTGAAGACACAAGGACAAAGGTTAGACACACTGAAGACACCAGGACAAGGACAAGGGTTAGACACACTGAAGACACAAGGACAAGGGTTAGACACACTGAAGACACAAGGACAAGGGTTAGACACACTGAAGACACAAGGACAAGGGTTAGACACGCTGAAGACACAAGGACAAGGGTTAGACATACTGAAGACACAAGGACAAGGGTTAGACACACTGAAGACACAAGGACAAGGGTTAGACACACTGAAGACACAAGGACAAGGGTTAGACACACTGAAGACACAAGGACAAGGGTTAGACACACTGAAGACACAAGGACAAGGGTTAGACACACTGAAGACACAAGGAGAAGGGTTAGACACACTGAAGACACAAGGACAAGGGTTGGACACACTGAAGACACAAGGACAAGGGTTAGACACACTGAAGACACAAGGACAAGGGTTAGACACACTGAAGACACAAGGACAAGGGTTAGACACACTGAAGACACAAGGACAAGGGTTAGACACGCTGAAGACACAAGGACAAGGGTTAGACATACTGAAGACACAAGGAGAAGGGTTAGACACACTGAAGACACAAGGACAAGGGTTAGACACACTGAAGACACAAGGACAAGGGTTAGACACACTGAAGACACAAGGACAAGGGTTGGACACACTGAAGACACAAGGACAAGGGTTGGACACACTGAAGACACAAGGACAAAGGTTAGACACACTGAAGACACAAGGACAAGGGTTAGACACACTGAAGACACAAGGACAAGGGTTAGACACACTGAAGACACAAGGACAAGGGTTAGACACACTGAAGACACCAGGACAAGGGTTAGACACACTGAAGACACAAGGGTTAGAAAAGTAAAAAAAGTACATTCCAAAGTACATTCCAAAGTACATTCTAAAGTACATTCTAAAGTTCATGCTAAAGTACATTTAAAAGTACATTATAAAGTACATTCAAAGTACATTCAAAGTACATTCTAAAGTACATTCTAAGGTACATGCTACAGTACATGCTAAAGTACATTCTAAAGTACATTCTAAAGTACATGCTAAAGTACATGCTAAAGTAAATTCCAAAGTACATGCTAAAGTACATTCATAAAGTACATTCCAAAAGTACATTCCAAAGTATATTCAAAAGTATCCATGTATTGTGTCCATGGCAGGAGTTCTGAGGCCCAAGTTCATTTAGTCAAATTCAAGCATTTTCAAGGATTTCAAGCGCCCGTATGAACCCTGTAAACTGAACCCTCTGAAAACATGTTAGTGGCACAAAGGTCAGAGTTTACACAGATGCGTCAGTGACCTCTGACCTCAGTGACCTCAGGTGTGGGCGTTACCTCTTTGGGTTGAACATGTTGGAGAGCTGGAAGCAGTTTGTGGCGACGGGCGGAGCTGCCAGAGGGAGACCTGGACCGAGACCTGGACCCAGGACGGGACCCAGGACGGGGCCGAGGCCTGAGGTCAGACCTGGAGCGAGGGCAGAGGTCAGACCGTGGAGTCCAGGGGTCAGACCTGGAGGGAGCCCTACAAACAACAGAAGTGTTGAGTGACCAATGAGGAGGCAGATTGAATGTGAGGACCAATCAGAGGCGGCGTTACCTGCCATGGCTCCCACACTGATGGCCCCACTCATCTGCAGAGCCTGTTGAGCAGCCGGGGGAATCTGGAGCCCAGTGCCTGATACGGACAAAACACACATTTGCACACTAAAAACACACATTTAAACACTAAAAACACATTTGCACACTAAAAACACACATTTAAACACTAAAAACACACATTTACACACTAAACACACATTTAAACACTAAAAACACACATTTGCACACTAAAAACACACATTTACACACTAAACACACATTTGCACACTAAAAACACACATTTGCACACTAAAAACACACATTTGCAGAATAAACACACATTTGCACACTAAAAACACACATTTGCACACTAAAAACACACATTTGCACACTAAAAACACACATTTGCACACTAAACACACATTTGCACACTAAACTAAACACACATTTGCACACTAAAAACACACATTTGCACACTAAACACACATTTGCACACTAAACTAAACACACATTTGCACACTAAACTAAACACACATTTGCACACTAAACTAAACACACATTTGCACACTAAAAACACACAATTGCACACTAAAAACCCATTTAAACACTAAAAACACATTTAAACACTAAAACACACAATTGCACACTAAGAACACACATTTACACTAATATATATGAGCGTGAACATTTTTTCATGTTTTGAACAGTTTGTGATCAAGTGTGGAAATATACAATAACAATGGCAATGACCGTCCAAAAAAAATAAAAAATCATGGCCTAGAGAAGCCGCAAAAAACATCCCATTTAGTCCAAAGTCTGTCAGATTTGTCCATTTTCAAGTCAAGTCCAAATGTAATCTTTTCCATTTCACGCATGTCCAGTATGTCAGTCCAGTCCTGATCGTCGGTGCATTTCTCTGCAGCAGGAAGAGGCCCGAATACAGAGTCCTGAGGCCCGAATACAGAGTCCTGAGGCCCGAATACAGAGTCCTGAGGCCCAAACACAGAGTCCCGAGGCCCGAATACAGAGTCCTGAGGCCCGAATACAGAGTCCTGAGGCCCGAATACAGAGTCCTGAGGCCCAAACACAGAGTCCCGAGGCCCGAATACAGAGTCCTGAGGCCCAAACACAGAGTCCCGAGGCCCGAATACAGAGTCCTGAGGCCCGAATACAGAGTCCTGAGGCCCAAATACAGAGTCCTGAGGCCCGAATACAGAGTCCTGAGGCCCGAATACAGAGTCCTGAGGCCCAAACACAGAGTCCCGAGGCCCGAATACAGAGTCCCGAGGCCCGAATACAGAGTCCCGAGGCCCAAATACAGAGGCCCGAATACAGAGTCCTGAGGCCCGAATACAGAGTCCTGAGGCCCAAACACAGAGTCCCGAGGCCCGAATACAGAGTCCTGAGGCCCAAACACAGAGTCCCGAGGCCCAAACACAGAGTCCCGAGGCCCAAACACAGAGTCCTGAGGCCCAAACACAGAGTCCTGAGGCCCGAATACAGAGTCCTGAGGCCCGAATACAGAGTCCTGAGGCCCAAACACAGAGTCCTGAGGCCCAAACACAGAGTCCCGAGGCCCGAATACAGAGTCCTGAGGCCCGAATACAGAGTCCTGAGGCCCAAACACAGAGTCCTGAGGCCCAAACACAGAGTCCCGAGGCCCGAATACAGAGTCCTGAGGCCCAAACACAGAGTCCCGAGGCCCAAACACAGAGTCCTGAGGCCCAAAGACAGAGTCCTGAGGCCCAAACACAGAGTCCCGAGGCCCGAATACAGAGTCCTGAGGCCCAAACACAGAGTCCTGAGGCCCGAATACAGAGTCCTGAGGCCCCAACACAGAGTCCCGAGGCCCCAACACAGAGTCCCGAGGCCCGAATACAGAGTCCTGAGGCCCAAACACAGAGTCCCGAGGCCCGAACACAGAGTCCTGAGGCCCAAACACAGAGTCCTGAGGCCCGAATACAGAGTCCTGAGGCCCGAATACAGAGTCCCGAGGCCCGAATTCTCCTCCTTCTTCTCCGCCCACAAGCCTCAGGTTAGGACGACGTGATCTGGACTCCAAATCCAGAATCTTATTTTTCATATTGTTCTCTGACTCCAGCAAAGCACTTTGAACTGCCTTTTGTACGAATTGTACTCCTCAAATAAACTTGCCTCGCTTTTTTGAACACCTCTTCGAACCCCCTCGAACCCCCTCGAACCCTCCTGAACCCTCCTGAACTCTTACCCTCTGCGAGCCGGGCCATCAGCTGCAGTCGGCCTGTAGCTCCCAGGTCGATGCCGGTTCGCTCCAGCTCGTCGTTGTCGAGGAATGATGATGCGAGCGATGGGTCGGTCCTCTCGGTCACATGACCCACCTTCATTGGGCGACCGGCGAGTTCAAAGCCGTTCAGCTGCTCCATCGCCTTCTTCGCACACTCGCTGTCTGAGAACTGAGGGCAGAACCGGAGAAACATGAGTCAGCCGAGGTCACAGGGGCGCGAGGTCACAGGGGCGCGAGGTCACAGGGGCGCGAGGTCACAGGGGCGCGAGGTCACAGGGGCGCGAGGTCACAGGGGCGTGAGGTCACAGGGGCGCGAGGTCACGGGGCGCGAGGTCACGGGGCGCGAGGTCACGGGGTGGCGAGGTCACAGGGGCGCGAGGTCACAGGGGCGCGAGGTCACAGGGTGCCGAGGTCACAAGGGCGCGAGGTCACGGGGTGGCGAGGTCACAGGGGCGCGAGGTCACAGGGGCGTGAGGTCACAGGGGCGTGAGGTCACAGGGGCGCGAGGTCACGGGGCGCGAGGTCACGGGGTGGCGAGGTCACAGGGGCGCGAGGTCACAGGGTGCCGAGGTCACAAGGGCGCGAGGTCACGGGGTGGCGAGGTCACAGGGGCGCGAGGTCACAGGGTGCCGAGGTCACAGGGTGCCGAGGTCACGGGGCGCGAGGTCACGAGGTCACAGGGGCGCGAGGTCACGGGGTGGCGAGGTCACAGGGGCGTGAGGTCACGGGGGCGTGAGGTCACGGGGTGGCGCGGTCACAGGGTGGCGAGGTCATAGGGGCGCGAGGTCACGGGGCGCGAGGTCACGGGGTGGCGAGGTCACAGGGGCGCGAGGTCACGGGTGGCGAGGTCACAGGGGCGCGAGGTCACGGGGTGGCAAGGTCACAGGGGCGCGAGGTCACGGGGTGGCGAGGTCACAGGGGCACGAGGTCACAGGGTGCCGAGGTCACAGGGGCGTGAGGTCACAGGGTGCCGAGGTCACAGGGTGCCGAGGTCACGGGGCGCGAGGTCACGGGGTGGCGAGGTCACAGGGGCGCGAGGTCACGGGGTGGCGAGGTCACAGGGGCGTGAGGTCACGGGGTGGCGCGGTCACAGGGTGGCGCGGTCACAGGGTGGCGAGGTCACGGGGCGCGAGGTCACGGGGTGGCGAGGTCACGGGGCGCGAGGTCACGGGTGGCGAGGTCACGGGTGGCGAGGTCACAGGGGCGCGAGGTCACGGGGTGGCAAGGTCACAGGGGCGCGAGGTCACGGGGTGGCGAGGTCACAGGGTGGCGAGGTCAGAGGGGCGGCGAGGTCACGGGGTGGCGAGGTCACAGGGTGGAGAGGTCACAGGGTGGCGAGGTCATAGGGGCGCGAGGTCACGGGGTGGCGAGGTCACAGGCTGGCGAGGTCACAGGGGCGGCGAGGTCACGGGGTGGCGAGGTCACAGGGGCGGCGAGGTCACGGGGTGGCGAGGTCACAGGGTGGAGAGGTCACAGGGTGGCGAGGTCATAGGGGCGCGAGGTCACGGGGCGCGAGGTCACGGGGTGGAGAGGTCACAGGGTGGCGAGGTCATAGGGGCGCGAGGTCACGGGGTGGAGAGGTCACAGGGGCGCGAGGTCACGGGGTGGCGAGGTCACAGGGTGGCGAGGTCATAGGGGCGCGAGGTCACAGGGGCGCGAGGTCACAGGGGCGCGAGGTCACAGGGTGGCGAGGTCACAGGGTGGCGAGGTCACAGGGGCGCGAGGTCACAGGGTGGCGAGGTCACAGGGGCGCGAGGTCACAGGGTGGCGAGGTCACAGGGTGGCGAGGTCACAGGGGCGCGAGGTCACAGGGTGGCGAGGTCACAGGGTGGCGAGGTCACAGGGGCGCGAGGTCACAGGGTGGCGAGGTCACAGGGGCGCGAGGTCACAGGGTGGCGAGGTCACAGGGTGGCGAGGTCACAGGGGCGCGAGGTCACAGGGGCGCGAGGTCACACACAGCGCTCTCTACAAAGTGAGCCCTAAAACCTTTTCTGTTTCACTAAAGCACAACTTGATTGTTTTCAAATATGATTAACGTTAGCGTTGTTAAACCCGTTCACACGTGTCCATGGTTACGATGGTAACCATGGTTACCATGGTAACGTCAGCAACGTACCGGACTCAATCAAATGTTGCCATTTCAATCTGATATCAATGCGTTTGAACTAAATGCATTTAAACTCCTGAACTTTCATTTTACCTTGTGCCATTATCTCGGCTCCACTTCAGTTTCAACTGATCTAAAAATTAAATATATTAAATATGCAAAAATAGAAACATTCATCACCCGAACATAAAAGTATTCAAACTAAACCAGGACTAAAGCAGGTCTAGACCAGGACTAAAGCAGGTCTAGACCAGGACTAAAGCAGGTCTAGACCAGGACTAAAGCAGGTCTAGACCAGGTCCAAACCAGGTCTAGACCAGGTCCAAACCAGGTCTAGACCAGGACTAAACCAGGTCTAGACCAGGATTAAAGCAGGTCTAGACCAGGACTAAAGCAGGTCTAGACCAGGACTAAAGCAGGTCTAGACCAGGACTAAAGCAGGTCCAAACCAGGTCTAGACCAGGACTAAACCAGGTCTAAACCAGGTCTAAACCAGGTCTAAACCAGGACTAAACCAGGACTAGACCAGGTCTAGACCAGGACTAAACCAGGACTAAACCAGGACTAAACCAGGTCCAAACCAGGTCCAAACCAGGTCCAAACCAGGTCTAAACCAGGTCCAAACCAGGCCCAAACCAGGTCCAAACCAGGTCCAAACCAGGTCCAAACCAGGTCCAAACCAGGTCCAAACCAGGTCCAAACCAGGTCCAAACCAGGTCCAAACCAGGTCTAAACCAGGTCTAAACCAGGTCTAAACCAGGTCTAAACCAGGACTAAACCAGGTCTAAACCAGGTCTAAACCAGGTCTAAACCAGGTCCAAACCAGGTCCAAACCAGGTCCAAACCAGGTCCAAACCAGGTCCAAACCAGGTCCAAACCAGGTCCAAACCAGGTCTAAACCAGGACTAAACCAGGTCCAAACCAGGTCTAAACCAGGTCCAAACCAGGTCCAAACCAGGTCCAAACCAGGTCTAAACCAGGTCCAAACCAGGTCCAAACCAGGTCCAAACCAGGTCCAAACCAGGTCTAAACCAGGTCTAAACCAGGTCTAAACCAGGACTAAACCAGGTCTAAACCAGGACTAAACCAGACCGCTGATGTTCACTTTTTATAAACATAAAACAAAGATAAAGACTGACTGTGATGAAGCCGTATCCTCTGGAGCGTCCAGTCTCATTGTCCATCATCAGCTGAATGCTCTCAATCTGAAACAACACAATACTCACTGACCGGTCCAGAAGTGTTACAGACATTAGAGCTCACTGACCGGTCCAGAGGTGTTACAGACATTAGAGCTCACTGACCGGTCCAGAAGTGTTACAGACATTAGAGCTCACTGACCGGTCCAGAAGTGTAACAGACATTAGAGCTCACTGACCGGTCCAGAAGTGTTACAGACATTAGAGCTCACTGACCGGTCCAGAAGTGTTACAGACATTAGAGCTCACTGACCGGTCCAGAAGTGTTACAGACATTAGAGCTCACTGACCGGTCCAAAGGGCTCAAATATGCCCCTCAGCATGTCCTCAGTGATGTTGAAGTGCAGAGATCCCACATAAAGCCTCATGGGTCCAACAGAACTTCTCTGCAGAGCACAAGCTGCTGCTGCTGCGGCCGCCGCACGGTTCTTCTCTGCCTGAAACACACAGTTTAGTACCAGAACCCCCACGGCCCGGAACCAACCCGGCCCGGAACCCCCACGGCCCGGAACCAACCCGGCCCGGAACCCCCAAGGCCCTGTTCTGTCAGGGCATCAATTCTGTATTTGTAGTATTTGTACTGCAGTTTTTGTAGTATTTGTACTGCAGTAGTACCTGTGAGGCCTGCACGATGATGGGGACTGTAGTAATTGTAGTATTTGTACTGCAGTAGTACCCGTGAGGCCTGCACGATGATGGGGACTGTAGTATTTGTAGTATTTGTACTGCAGTAGTACCTGTGAGGCCTGCACGATGATGGGGACTGTAGTATTTGTAGTATTTGTACTGCAGTAGTACCCGTGAGGCCTGCATGATGATGGGGACTGTAGTATTTGTAGTATTTGTACTGCAGTAGTACCTGTGAGGCCTGCACGATGATGGGGACTGTAATATTTGTAGTATTTGTACTGCAGTAGTACCTGTGAGGCCTGCACGATGGTGGGGACTGTAGTATTTGTAGTATTTGTACTGCAGTAGTACCTGTGAGGCCTGCACGATGATGGGGACTGTAGTAATTGTAGTATTTGTACTGCAGTAGTACCCGTGAGGCCTGCACGATGATGGGGACTGTAGTATTTGTAGTATTTGTACTGCAGTAGTACCTGTGAGGCCTGCACGATGATGGGGACTGTAGTATTTGTAGTATTTGTACTGCAGTAGTACCCGTGAGGCCTGCATGATGATGGGGACTGTAGTATTTGTAGTATTTGTACTGCAGTAGTACCTGTGAGGCCTGCACGATGATGGGGACTGTAATATTTGTAGTATTTGTACTGCAGTAGTACCTGTGAGGCCTGCACGATGGTGGGGACTGTAGTATTTGTAGTATTTGTACTGCAGTAGTACCTGTGAGGCCTGCACGATGATGGGGACTGTAGTAATTGTAGTATTTGTACTGCAGTAGTACCCGTGAGGCCTGCACGATGATGGGGACTGTAGTATTTGTAGTATTTGTACTGCAGTAGTACCTGTGAGGCCTGCACGATGATGGGGACTGTAGTATTTGTAGTATTTGTACTGCAGTAGTACCCGTGAGGCCTGCATGATGATGGGGACTGTAGTATTTGTAGTATTTGTACTGCAGTAGTACCTGTGAGGCCTGCACGATGATGGGGACTGTAATATTTGTAGTATTTGTACTGCAGTAGTACCTGTGAGGCCTGCACGATGGTGGGGACTGTAGTATTTGTAGTATTTGTACTGCAGTAGTACCTGTGAGGCCTGCACGATGATGGGGACTGTAGTATTTGTAGTATTTGTACTGCAGTAGTACCTGTGAGGCCTGCACGATGATGGGGACTGTAGTATTTGTAGTATTTGTACTGCAGTAGTACTTGTGAGGCCTGCACGATGATGGGGACTGTAGTATTTGTAGTATTTGTACTGCAGTAGTACTTGTGAGGCCTGCACGATGATGGGGACTGTAGTATTTGTAGTATTTGTACTGCAGTAGTACCTGTGAGGCCTGCACGATGATGGGGACTGTAGTATTTGTACTGCAGTAGTACCTGTGAGGCCTGCACGATGATGGGGACTGTAGTATTTGTAGTATTTGTACTGCAGTAGTACCTGTGAGGCCTGCACGATGATGGGGACTGTAATATTTGTAGTATTTGTACTGCAGTAGTACCTGTGAGGCCTGCACGATGATGGGGACTGTAATATTTGTAGTATTTGTACTGCAGTAGTACCTGTGAGGCCTGCACGATGATGGGGACTGTAGTATTTGTAGTATTTGTACTGCAGTAGTACCTGTGAGGCCTGCACGATGATGGGGACTGTAGTATTTGTAGTATTTGTACTGCAGTAGTACCTGTGAGGCCTGCACGATGATGGGGACTGTAGTATTTGTAGTATTTGTACTGCAGTAGTACCTGTGAGGCCTGCACGATGATGGGGACTGTAGTATTTGTAGTATTTGTACTGCAGTAGTACCTGTGAGGCCTGCACGATGATGGGGACTGTAGTATTTGTAGTATTTGTACTGCAGTAGTACCTGTGAGGCCTGCACGATGATGGGGACTGTAGTATTTGTAGTATTTGTACTGCAGTAGTACCTGTGAGGCCTGCACGATGATGGGGACTGTAGTATTTGTAGTATTTGTACTGCAGTAGTACCTGTGAGGCCTGCACGATGATGGGGACTGTAGTATTTGTAGTATTTGTACTGCAGTAGTACCTGTGAGGCCTGCACGATGATGGGGACTGTAGTATTTGTAGTATTTGTACTGCAGTAGTACCTGTGAGGCCTGCACGATGATGGGGACTGTAGTATTTGTAGTATTTGTACTGCAGTAGTACCTGTGAGGCCTGCACGATGATGGGGACTGTAGTATTTGTAGTATTTGTACTGCAGTAGTACCTGTGAGGCCTGCACGATGATGGGGACTGTAGTATTTGTAGTATTTGTACTGCAGTAGTACCTGTGAGGCCTGCACGATGATGGGGACTGTAGTATTTGTAGTATTTGTACTGCAGTAGTACCTGTGAGGCCTGCACGATGATGGGGACTGTAATATTTGTAGTATTTGTACTGCAGTAGTACCTGTGAGGCCTGCACGATGATGGGGACTGTAGTATTTGTAGTATTTGTACTGCAGTAGTACCTGTGAGGCCTGCACGATGATGGGGACTGTAGTATTTGTAGTATTTGTACTGCAGTAGTACCTGTGAGGCCTGCACGATGATGGGGACTCCAAGGAGTCTCTGTCCGGTCAGGCCGATGGCCAAAGGAACAGAACTGGTCTCAACAAACTCAATGTACGCAATTCCTTTAGAACGACGAGAGTTTCTGTCTGAGATGATCCTCACGTCACGAACCTGCAAACGAGGAGGAGCAGGAGGAGAAACATCAGTAGGACAGAGAGGAGCAGGAGGAGAAACATCAGCAGCAGGAGGAGAAACATCAGCAGGACAGAGAGGAGCAGGAGGAGAAACATCAGCAGCAGGAGGAGAAACATCAGCAGGACAGAGAGGAGCAGGAGGAGAAACATCAGCAGCAGGAGGAGAAACATCAGCAGGAAAGAGAGGAGCAGGAGGAGAAACATCAGCAGGACAGAGAGGAGCAGGAGGAGGAACATCAGCAGCAGGAGGAGAAACATCAGCAGCAGGAGGAGAAACATCAGCAGGAGAAACATCAGCAGGACAGAGAGGAGCAGGAGAAGAAACATCAGCAGGACAGAGAGGAGCAGGAGGAGAAACATCAGCAGGACAGAGAGGAGCAGGAGGAGGAACATCAGCAGCAGGAGGAGAAACATCAGCAGCAGGATGAGAAACATCAGCAGGACAGAGAGGAGCAGGAGGAGAAACATCAGCAGGACAGAGAGGAGCAGGAGGAGAAACATCAGCAGCAGGAGGAGAAACATCAGCAGGACAGAGAGGAGCAGGAGGAGAAACATCAGCAGCAGGAGAAACATCAGCAGGACAGAGAGGAGCAGGAGGAGAAACATCAGCAGCAGGAGGAGAAACATCAGCAGGACAGAGAGGAGCAGGAGGAGAAACATCAGCAGGAGGAGAAACATCAGCAGGACAGAGAGGAGCAGGAGGAGAAACATCAGCAGGAGAAACATCAGCAGGACAGAGAGGAGCAGGAGGAGAAACATCAGCAGGAGGAGAAACATCAGCAGCAGGAGGAGAAACATCAGCAGGAGAAACATCAGCAGGACAGAGAGGAGCAGGAGGAGAAACATCAGCAGGAGGAGAAACATCAGCAGCAGGAGGAGAAACATCAGCAGGAGAAACATCAGCAGGACAGAGAGGAGCAGGAGGAGAAACATCAGCAGCAGGAGGAGAAACATCAGCAGCAGGAGGAGAAACATCAGCAGCAGGAGGAGAAACATCAGCAGGAGGAGGACCTTGCCCACAGCAGAGAAGAAGTCCTCGAGGTCTCTGGGTCTGATCCTCGCTGCCAGTTGCATACAGAAGACTGTACGAGCGTCTCTCTCCTCAGGACTCAGGTTATCGATGGGAGCTCTGAAAAACACACATGAGACACACACGTGTATGAGACACACACGTGTGTGTGAGACACACACACACACACACACACGTATGAGACACGTATGAGACACACACACGTATGAGACACACACACGTATGAGACACACACACGTATGAGACACACACACACACACACACACACACACACACACGTATGAGACACGTATGAGACACACACACACGTATGAGACACGTATGAGACACACACACACACACGTATGAGACACATATGAGACACACGCACGTATGAGACACACGCACGTATGAGACACACGCACGTATGAGACACACACACACACACGTATGAGACACATACACACGTATGAGACACACACACACACACACGTATGAGACACGTATGAGACACACGCACGTATGAGACACACGCACGTATATGAGACACACGCACGTATGAGACACACGCACGTATATGAGACACACGCACGTATGAGACACACGCACGTATATGAGACACACGCACGTATATGAGACACACGCACGTATATGAGACACACGCACGTATATGAGACACACGCACACACACACGTATGAGACACATATGAGACACACGCACGTATGAGACACACGCACGTATGAGACACACGCACGTATGAGACACGTATGAGACACACACACACGTATGAGACACATATGAGACACACGCACGTATGAGACACACGCACGTATGAGACACACGCACGTATGAGACACACGCACGTATGAGACACACGCACGTATGAGACACACACACACACACACACACGTATGAGACACATACACACGTATGAGACACACACACACACACACGTATGAGACACGTATGAGACACGTATGAGACACACACACACACGTATGAGACACGTATGAGACGCACGCACGTATATGAGACGCACGCACGTATATGAGACGCACGCACGTATATGAGACGCACGCACGTATATGAGACGCACGCACGTATATGAGACGCACGCACGTATATGAGACGCACGCACGTATATGAGACGCACGCACGTATATGAGACGCACGCACGTATATGAGACGCACGCACGTATATGAGACGCACGCACGTATATGAGACGCACGCACGTATATGAGACGCACGCACGTATATGAGACGCACGCACGTATATGAGACGCACGCACGTATATGAGACGCACGCACGTATATGAGACGCACGCACGTATGAGACGCACGCACGTATATGAGACGCACGCACGTATGAGACGCACGCACGTATATGAGACGCACGCACGTATATGAGACGCACGCACGTATATGAGACGCACGCACGTATGAGACGCACGCACGTATATGAGACGCACGCACGTATATGAGACGCACGCACGTATATGAGACGCACGCACGTATGAGACGCACGCACGTATATGAGACGCACGCACGTATATGAGACGCACGCACGTATATGAGACGCACGCACGTATATGAGACGCACGTATGAGACACACACACACGTATGAGACACACACACGTATGAGACACACACACACGTATGAGACACACACACGTATGAGAGACACACACACACGTATGAGAGACACACACACATGTGACACACACACGTATGAGAGACACACACACGTATGAGAGACACACACACGTATGAGAGACACACACACGTATGAGAGACACACATACGTATGAGAGACACACGTATGAGACACACACATGTAGGATATGCAGATGTCCTCCCCCTGTTGCCATGGTGACAGGAATGCGGGCTAGGTGTTATCTGCTGCCCGTGTGGAGTTTTACGCCCCTCGGAAGAGGATGTAATAGTGACAACAGAGACGCTCTGAACTTTGAAAATAACTTTTCATCAAATGACTCCTTTTGGATTACAGAGAGTAACGATGTCTCCCAGACAAACGCTAAAACGCTGAAAGACTTTGCGGTTTAAGTGGTTTTTAACAGACAATCATCAGATTGTAAAAATGTGTCACCAGATGACTTTACATGTACATATTGTGTCATTGTGTTTTACATGTCATTTTAACTGTTTCATAACTTGTTTTGTGGACAATTTTACCTTTTGTGTAACTCTTGTGGCCTAAAGCCAGATCTCGTCTCCTTATCAGCTCTGACCCCAGCGTGCATGCTGATTGGCTGAAGCCACGGCGTCAAAACCCCCGCGGGGAAAGACAAAAGGAAAGAGCAGGAGTTACAGACCAGTTCCATCCGAGCTCCAGAGCGAGTTCCATCCGAGTTTCTTTCGAAGCTCGACCCTCCATCCAGGGTCCCACCAGCAAGGTCCATGAGGCCTTGGGAGCAGGCCTCGGGCCTAGTTAGCGTGAGCGATGCTACGCTACGGGACAAAGACTTTTCAAAGAGAAGCTAATGTTCCCTCCCGGAACGAAGAAACCTGTGCCCGTTTTTAAAAACGTGATTGATGCTGCATCACGCAAAATCAAGCAAGGACCGTTTGCAACTTTTCCAAGTCCACAGCCTTTTACCAGCCACATCTGTGGAGCAGCACGACGGCCTTTTCATTCGGGAACGCCTCAGAGCCAAGGAGAATGCCTCAGAGCCAAGGAGAACGCCTCAGAGCCAAGGAGAACGCCTCAGAGCCAAGGAGAACGCCTCAGAGCCAAGGAGAATGCACCTCAGAGCCAAGGAGAACACAGATCGCAGAACCGATCCAGTCCGTCTTTGGCCAGACAACGTCAGAGCCGAGCTCCAGAGCAGGCCCTTGGACCCCACGCAGGCCCTTGGACCCCACGCAGGCCCTTGGACCCCACGCAGGCCCTTGGACCCCAAGCTGGCCCTTGGACCCCACGCTGGCCCTTGGACCCCAAGCTGGCCCTTGGACCCCACGCTGGCCCTTGGACCCCACGCTGGCCCTTGGACCCCACGCTGGCCCTTGGACCCCACGCAGGCCCTTGGACCCCACGCAGGCCCTTGGACCCCACGCAGGCCCTTGGACCCCACGCAGGCCCTTGGACCCCACGCAGGCCCTTGGACCCCACGCAGGCCCTAGTGTATTCCATCTGTTATCGACTCATTTGCATATTCCTGATTCATATTTATCTGTTTAATTCTTTGGTCATTAAATCTTCATAACCCACATTTGGTTAAGTGTTCCTTCATTTCCAGAAAAGGGGTCAATGTCACGGTTACGTTCTCAAACCTTTAGATCAATGAGCAAATTAATTTCTAATTAATTAATTCATCTAGATATTGTTAAATTGCCGATTATCCGGCTGGTGCCCCATTCTTCTCTTAAAAATACGATTCAAACTTACCCACACTTATGCAGTGTCATGTTTGAATTCTTGAACAATTCTTTAATCAATATCAAACCTGAATGCCCCGCCTCCTTCAAAAGTGGGTGGACATTAATAACCTTACAGTACTTGTACTAGTATGTTACCCTACACACACGTATGAGACACACACACGCGTATGAGACACACACACGCGTATGAGCACACACACGCGTATGAGACACACACACGCGTATGAGACACACACACGCGTATGAGACACACACACGCGTATGAGACACACACACGCGTATGAGACACACACACGCGTATGAGACACACACACGCGTATGAGACACACACACGCGTATGAGACACACACACGCGTATGAGACACACACGTATGAGACACACACACGTATGAGACACACACACGTATGAGACACACACACGTATGAGACACACACACGTATGAGACACACACGTATGAGACACACACAGTCAAATACTCAAATCTGCACAGCAAAACCAGAAGAGCAGGAGAACCAGAGGAGCAGGAGTACCAGAGGAGCAGGAGAACCAGAGGAGCGGGAGAACCAGAGGAGCGG
Source organism: Eucyclogobius newberryi (assembly GCF_026437365.1). Taxonomy (NCBI): domain Eukaryota; kingdom Metazoa; phylum Chordata; class Actinopteri; order Gobiiformes; family Gobiidae; genus Eucyclogobius; species Eucyclogobius newberryi. The sequence continues at coordinate 37,869,579 of NW_027315735.1, read as the reverse complement.
GAGAACCAGAGGAGCGGGAGAACCAGAGGAGCGGGAGTACCAGAGGAGCAGGAGAACCAGAGGAGCGCGAGTACCAGAGGAGCAGGAGAACCAGAGGAGCAGGAGAACCAGGGGAGCAGAAGAACCAGGGGAGCAGAAGAACCAGGGAAGTGGGAGAACCAGGGGAGCGGGAGAACCAGAGGAGCGGGAGAACCAGAGGAGCAGGAGAACCAGGGGAGCAGAAGAACCAGGGGAGCGGAAGAACCAGGGAAGTGGGAGAACCAGGGGAGCGGGAGAACCAGAGGAGCGGGAGAACCAGAGGAGCGGGAGAACCAGAGGAGCGGGAGTACCAGAGGAGCGGGAGAACCAGAGGAGCGGGAGAACCAGAGGAGCGGGAGAACCAGGGGAGCGGGAGAACCAGGGGAGCGGGAGAACCAGGGGAGCGGGAGAACCAGGGGAGCGGGAGAACCAGAGGGGCGGGAGAACCAGAGGAACGGGAGTACCAGAGGAGCGGGAGAACCAGGGGAGCGGGAGAACCAGGGGAGCGGGAGAACCAGGGGAGCGGGAGAACCAGGGGAGCGGGAGAACCAGGGGAGCGGGAGAACCAGGGGAACGGGAGAACCAGGGGAACGGGAGAACCAGGGGAGCGGGAGAACCAGGGGAGCGGGAGAACCAGGGGAGCGGAAGAACCAGGGGAGCGGGAGAACCAGGGGAGCGGGAGAACCAGGGGAGCGGGAGAACCAGGGGAGCGGGAGAACCAGGGGAGCGGGAGAACCAGGGGAACGGGAGAACCAGGGGGACCGGGAGAACCAGGGGAGCGGGAGAACCAGGGGAGCGGGAGAACCAGGGGAGCGGATGAACCAGGGGAGAGGGAGAACCAGGGGAGAGGGAGAACCAGGGGAGCGGGAGAACCAGGGGAACGGGAAAACCAGGGGAGCGGTAGAACCAGGGGAGCGGTAGAACCAGGGGAGCGGGAGAACCAGGGGAGCGGGAGAACCAGGGGAGCGGGAGAACCAGGGGAGCGGGAAACCAGAGGAGCAGAAAAACCAGGGGAGCGGGAGAACCAGAGGAGCGGAAGAACCAGGGGAGCGGGAGAACCAGAGGAGCGGGAGAACCAAAGGAGCAGGAGAACCAGGGGAGCAGGAGAACCAGGGGAGCGGGAGAACCAGAGGAGCGGGAGAACCAGGGGAGCGGGAGAACCAAAGGAGCGGGAGAACCAGAGGAGCGGGAGAACCAGAGGAGCGGGAGAACCAGGGGAGCGGGAGAACCAGAGGAGCGGGAGAACCAGAGGAGCGGGAGAACCAGAGGAGCGGGAGAACCAGAGGAGCGGGAGAACCAGAGGAGCGGGAGAACCAGGGGAACGGGAGAACCAGAGGAGCAGGAGAACCAGGGGAGCGGGAGAACCAGAGGAGCGGGAGAACCAGGGAGCTGGAGAACCAGAGGAGCGGGAGAGCCAGAGGAGCGAGAGAACCAGGGGAGCGGGAGAACTAGGGGAGCAGGAGAACCAGGGGAGCGGGAGAACTAGGGGAGCAGGAGAACCAGGGGAGCGGGAGAACCAGGGGAGCGGGAGAACCAGAGGAGCAGAAGAACCAGGGGAGCAGGAGAACCAGAGGAGCGGGAGAACCAGAGGAGTGGGAGAACCAAAGGAGCAGAAGAACCAGGCGAGCAGAAGAACCAGAGGAGCAGGAGAACCAGGGGAGCAGGAGAACCAGAGGAGCGAGAGAACCAGGGGAGCGGGAGAACCAGGGGAGCGGGAGAACCAGGGGAGCGGGAGAACCAGGGGAGCGGGAGAACCAGAGGAGCAGAAGAACCAAGGGAGCAGGAGAACCAGGGGAGCGGGGGAACCAGAGGAGCGGGAGAACCAGAGGAGCGGGAGAACCAGAGCAGCGGGAGAACCAGGGGAACTGGAGAACCAGAGGAGCGGGAGAACCAGGGGAGCGGGAGAACCAGGGGAGCGGGAGAACCAGGGGAGCGGGAGAACCAGAGGAGCGGGAGAACCAGAGGAGCGGGAGAACCAGAGGAGCGGGAGAACCAGAGGAGCGGGAGAACCAGGGGAGCGAGAGAACCAGGGGAGCGGGAGAACTAGGGGAGCAGGAGAACCAGGGGAGCGGGAGAACCAGGGGAGCGGGAGAACCAGAGGAGCAGAAGAACCAGGGGAGCAGGAGAACCAGGGGAGCGGGAGAACCAGAGGAGCGAGAGAACCAGAGGAGCGGGAGAACCAGAGGAGCGGGAGAACCAGAGGAGCGGGAGAACCAAAGGAGCAGAAGAACCAGGGGAGCAGAAGAACCAGGGGAGCAGAAGAACCAGAGGAGCAGAAGAACCAGAGGAGCAGGAGAACCAGAGGAGCAGGAGAACCAGGGGAGCAGGAGAACCAGAGGAGCAGGAGAACCAGGGGAGCAGGAGAACCAGAGGAGCAGGAGAACCAGAGGAGCAGGAGAACCAGGGGAGCGGGAGAACCAGAGGAGCGGGAGAACCAGGGGAGCAGGAGAACCAGAGGAGCGGGAGAACCAGAGGAGCGGGTGAACCAGGGGAGCGGGAGAACCAGGGGAGCGGGAGAACCAAAGGAGCGGGAGAACCAAAGGAGCGGAAAAAACAGGGGAGCGGACGAACCAGGGGAACGGGAGAACCAGAGGAGCGGGAGAACCAGGGGAACGGGAGAACCAGGGGAGCGGGAGAACCAGGGGAGCGGGAGAACCAGGGGAACGGGAGAACCAGAGGAGCGGGAGAACCAGAGGAGCGGGAGAACAAGGGGAGCGGGAGAACCAGAGGAGCGGGAGAACCAGAGGAGCGGGAGAACCAGAGGAGCGGGAGAACCAGGGGAACGGGAGAACCAGAGGAGCAGAAGAACCAGGGGAGCAGGAGAACCAGGGGAGCGGGAGAACCAGAGGAGCGGGAGAACCGGGGAGCAGGAGAACCAGAGGAGCGGGAGAACCAGAGGAGCGAGAGAACCAGGGGAGCGGGAGAACTAGGGGAGCAGGAGAACCAGGGGAGCGGGAGAACTAGGGGAGCGGGAGAACCAGGGGAGCGGGAGAACCAGGGGAGCGGGAGAACCAGAGGAGCAGAAGAACCAGGGGAGCAGGAGAACCAGGGGAGCGGGAGAACCAGAGGAGCGGGAGAACCAAAGGAGCGGAAGAACCAGGCGAGCAGAAGAACCAGAGGAGCAGGAGAACCAGGGGAGCGGGAGAACCAGAGGAGCGGGAGAACCAGAGCAGCGGGAGAACCAGGGGAACGGGAGAACCAGAGGAGCAGAAGAACCAGGGGAGCAGGAGAACCAGAGGAGCAGGAGAACCAGGGGAGCGGGAGAACCAGGGGAGCGGGAGAACCAGGGGAGCGGGAGAACCAGGGGAGCGGGAGAACCAGGGGAGCAGGAGAACCAGGGGAGCAGGAGAACCAGAGGAGCAGGAGAACCAGAGGAGCAGGAGAACCAGAGGAGCGGGAGAACCAGGGGAGCGGGAGAACCAGGGGAGCGGGAGAACCAGGGGAGCGGGAGAACCAGGGGAGCGGGAAAAACCAGGGGAACGGGAGAACCAGGGGAGCGGGAGAACCAGGGGAGCGGGAAAACCAGGGGAGCGGAAGAACCAGGGGAGCGGGAGAACCAGGGGAACGGGAAAACCAGGGGAGCGGTAGAACCAGGGAAGCGGGAGAACCAGGGGAGCGGGAGAACCAGGGGAGCGGGAAACCAGAGGAGCGGAAGAACCAGGGGAGCGGGAGAACCAGAGGAGCGGAAGAACCAGGGGAGCGGGAGAACCAGGGGAGCGGGAGAACCAGAGGAGCGGGAGAACCAAAGGAGCAGAAGAACCAGGGGAGCAGGAGAACCAGGGGAGCGGGAGAACCAGAGGAGCGGGAGAACCAGGGGAGCGGGAGAACCAAAGGAGCGGGAGAACCAGAGGAGCGGGAGAACCAGGGGAGCGGGAGAACCAGGGGAGCGGGAGAACCAAAGGAGCGGGAGAACCAAAGGAGCGGAAAAAACAGGGGAGCGGAAAAAACAGGGGAGCGGGAGAACCAGGGGAGCGGGAGAACCAGAGGAGCGGGAGAACCAGAGGAGCGGGAGAACCAGGGGAGCGGGAGAACCAGAGGAGCGGGAGAACCAGAGGAGCGGGAGAACCAGAGGAGCGGGAGAACCAGGGGAACGGGAGAACCAGAGGAGCAGAAGAACCAGGGGAGCAGGAGAACCAGGGGAGCGGGAGAACCAGGGAGCAGGAGAACCAGAGGAGCGGGAGAACCAGAGGAGCGGGAGAACCAGGGGAGCGAGAGAACCAGGGGAGCGGGAGAACCAGGGGAGCGGGAGAACCAGGGGAGCGGGAGAACCAGGGGAGCGGGAGAACCAGGGGAGCGGGAGAACCAGAGGAGCAGAAGAACCAGGGGAGCGGGAGAACCAGAGGAGCGGAAGAACCAGGGGATCGGGAGAACCAGGGGAGCGGGAGAACCAGAGGAGCGGGAGAACCAAAGGAGCAGAAGAACCAGGGGAGCGGGAGAACCAGGGGAGCGGGAGAACCAGAGGAGCGGGAGAACCAGGGGAGCGGGAGAACCAAAGGAGCGGGAGAACCAAAGGAGCGGGAGAACCAGGGGAGCGGGTGAACCAGGGGAGCGGGAGAACCAGGGGAGCGGGAGAACCAGAGGAGCGGGAGAACCAGGGGAACGGGAGAACCAGGGGAACGGGAGAACCAGGGGAGCGGGAGAACCAGGGGAGCGGGAGAACCAGGGGAACGGGAGAACCAGAGGAGCGGGAGAACCAGAGGAGCGGGAGAACAAGGGGAGCGGGAGAACCAGAGGAGCGGGAGAACCAGAGGAGCGGGAGAACCAGAGGAGCGGGAGAACCAGGGGAACGGGAGAACCAGAGGAGCAGAAGAACCAGGGGAGCAGGAGAACCAGAGGAGCGGGAGAACCGGGGAGCAGGAGAACCAGAGGAGCGGGAGAACCAGAGGAGCGAGAGAACCAGGGGAGCGGGAGAACTAGGGGAGCAGGAGAACCAGGGGAGCGGGAGAACTAGGGGAGCAGGAGAACCAGGGGAGCGGGAGAACCAGGGGAGCGGGAGAACCAGGGGAGCGGGAGAACCAGAGGAGCAGAAGAACCAGGGGAGCGGGAGAACCAGGGGAGCGGGAGAACCAGAGGAGCGGGAGAACCAGAGGAGCGGGAGAACCAAAGGAGCGGAAGAACCAGGCGAGCAGAAGAACCAGAGGAGCAGGAGAACCAGGGGAGCGGGAGAACCAGAGGAGCGGGAGAACCAGAGCAGCGGGAGAACCAGGGGAACGGGAGAACCAGAGGAGCAGAAGAACCAGGGGAGCGGGAGAACCAGGGGAGCGGGAGAACCAGAGGAGCGGGAGAACCAGAGGAGCGGGAGAACCAGAGGAGCGGGAGAACCAGAGGAGCGAGAGAACCAGGGGAGCGGGAGAACCAGGGGAGCGGGAGAACTAGGGGAGCGGGAGAACCAGGGGAGCGGGAGAACCAGGGGAGCGGGAGAACCAGAGGAGCAGAAGAACCAGGGGAGCGGGAGAACCAGGGGAGCGGGAGAACCAGAGGAGCGGGAGAACCAGAGGAGCGGGAGAACCAGAGGAGCAGAAGAACCAGGGGAGCAGAAGAACCAGGGGAGCAGAAGAACCAGAGGAGCAGAAGAACCAGAGGAGCGGAAGAACCAGGGGAGCGGGAGAACCAGAGGAGCGGGAGAACCAGAGGAGCGGGAGAACCAGAGGAGCAGAAGAACCAGGGGAGCAGAAGAACCAGGGGAGCAGAAGAACCAGAGGAGCAGAAGAACCAGAGGAGCAGAAGAACCAGAGGAGCAGAAGAACCAGAGGAGCAGGAGAACCAGGGGAGCAGGAGAACCAGAGGAGCAGGAGAACCAGGGGAGCAGGAGAACCAGAGGAGCAGGAGAACCAGAGGAGCAGGAGAACCAGGGGAGCAGGAGAACCAGAGGAGCGGGAGAACCAGGGGAGCGGGAGAACCGGAGGAGCGGGAGAACCGGAGGAGCGGGTGAACCAGGGGAGCGGGAGAACCAGGGGAGCGGGAGAACCAAAGGAGCGGGAGAACCAAAGGAGCGGAAAAAACAGGGGAGCAGACGAACCAGGGGAACGGGAGAACCAGAGGAGCGGGAGAACCAGGGGAACGGGAGATCCAGGGGAGCGGGAGAACCAGGGGAGCGGGAGAACCAGGGGAACGGGAGAACCAGAGGAGCGGGAGAACCAGAGGAGCGGGAGAACAAGGGGAGCGGGAGAACCAGAGGAGCGGGAGAACCAGAGGAGCGGGAGAACCAGGGGAGCGGGAGAACCAGGGGAACGGGAGAACCAGAGGAGCAGAAGAACCAGGGGAGTAGGAGAACCAGAGGAGCGGGAGAACCGGGGAGCAGGAGAACCAGAGGAGCGGGAGAACCAGAGGAGCGAGAGAACCAGGGGAGCGGGAGAACTAGGGGAGCAGGAGAACCAGGGGAGCGGGAGAACTAGGGGAGCAGGAGAACCAGGGGAGCGGGAGAACCAGGGGAGCGGGAGAACCAGGGGAGCGGGAGAACCAGAGGAGCGGGAGAACCAGAGGAGCGGGAGAACCAGAGGAGCGGGAGAACCAGGGGAGCGGGAGAACCAGGGGAACGGGAGAACCAGAGGAGCAGAAGAACCAGGGGAGCGGGAGAACCAGGGGAGCGGGAGAACCAGGGAGCAGGAGAACCAGAGGAGCGGGAGAACCAGAGGAGCGGGAGAACCAGAGGAGCGGGAGAACCAGAGGAGCGGGAGAACCAGGGGAACGGGAGAACCAGAGGAGCAGAAGAACCAGGGGAGCAGGAGAACCAGGGGAGCGGGAGAACCAGGGAGCAGGAGAACCAGAGGAGCGGGAGAACCAGAGGAGCGGGAGAACCAGGGGAGCGAGAGAACCAGGGGAGCGGGAGAACCAGGGGAGCGGGAGAACCAGGGGAGCGGGAGAACCAGGGGAGCGGGAGAACCAGGGGAGCGGGAGAACCAGAGGAGCAGAAGAACCAGGGGAGCGGGAGAACCAGAGGAGCGGAAGAACCAGGGGATCGGGAGAACCAGGGGAGCGGGAGAACCAGAGGAGCGGGAGAACCAAAGGAGCAGAAGAACCAGGGGAGCGGGAGAACCAGGGGAGCGGGAGAACCAGAGGAGCGGGAGAACCAGGGGAGCGGGAGAACCAAAGGAGCGGGAGAACCAAAGGAGCGGGAGAACCAGGGGAGCGGGTGAACCAGGGGAGCGGGAGAACCAGGGGAGCGGGAGAACCAGAGGAGCGGGAGAACCAGGGGAACGGGAGAACCAGGGGAACGGGAGAACCAGGGGAGCGGGAGAACCAGGGGAGCGGGAGAACCAGGGGAACGGGAGAACCAGAGGAGCGGGAGAACCAGAGGAGCGGGAGAACAAGGGGAGCGGGAGAACCAGAGGAGCGGGAGAACCAGAGGAGCGGGAGAACCAGAGGAGCGGGAGAACCAGGGGAACGGGAGAACCAGAGGAGCAGAAGAACCAGGGGAGCAGGAGAACCAGAGGAGCGGGAGAACCGGGGAGCAGGAGAACCAGAGGAGCGGGAGAACCAGAGGAGCGAGAGAACCAGGGGAGCGGGAGAACTAGGGGAGCAGGAGAACCAGGGGAGCGGGAGAACTAGGGGAGCAGGAGAACCAGGGGAGCGGGAGAACCAGGGGAGCGGGAGAACCAGGGGAGCGGGAGAACCAGAGGAGCAGAAGAACCAGGGGAGCGGGAGAACCAGGGGAGCGGGAGAACCAGAGGAGCGGGAGAACCAGAGGAGCGGGAGAACCAAAGGAGCGGAAAAAACAGGGGAGCGGAAAAAACAGGGGAGCGGGAGAACCAGGGGAGCGGGAGAACCAGAGGAGCGGGAGAACCAGAGGAGCGGGAGAACCAGGGGAGCGGGAGAACCAGAGGAGCGGGAGAACCAGAGGAGCGGGAGAACCAGAGGAGCGGGAGAACCAGGGGAACGGGAGAACCAGAGGAGCAGAAGAACCAGGGGAGCAGGAGAACCAGGGGAGCGGGAGAACCAGGGAGCAGGAGAACCAGAGGAGCGGGAGAACCAGGGGAGCGGGAGAACCAGGGGAGCGAGAGAACCAGGGGAGCGGGAGAACCAGGGGAGCGGGAGAACCAGGGGAGCGGGAGAACCAGGGGAGCGGGAGAACCAGGGGAGCGGGAGAACCAGAGGAGCAGAAGAACCAGGGGAGCGGGAGAACCAGAGGAGCGGAAGAACCAGGGGATCGGGAGAACCAGGGGAGCGGGAGAACCAGAGGAGCGGGAGAACCAAAGGAGCAGAAGAACCAGGGGAGCGGGAGAACCAGGGGAGCGGGAGAACCAGAGGAGCGGGAGAACCAGGGGAGCGGGAGAACCAAAGGAGCGGGAGAACCAAAGGAGCGGGAGAACCAGGGGAGCGGGTGAACCAGGGGAGCGGGAGAACCAGGGGAGCGGGAGAACCAGAGGAGCGGGAGAACCAGGGGAACGGGAGAACCAGGGGAACGGGAGAACCAGGGGAGCGGGAGAACCAGGGGAGCGGGAGAACCAGGGGAACGGGAGAACCAGAGGAGCGGGAGAACCAGAGGAGCGGGAGAACAAGGGGAGCGGGAGAACCAGAGGAGCGGGAGAACCAGAGGAGCGGGAGAACCAGAGGAGCGGGAGAACCAGGGGAACGGGAGAACCAGAGGAGCAGAAGAACCAGGGGAGCAGGAGAACCAGAGGAGCGGGAGAACCGGGGAGCAGGAGAACCAGAGGAGCGGGAGAACCAGAGGAGCGAGAGAACCAGGGGAGCGGGAGAACTAGGGGAGCAGGAGAACCAGGGGAGCGGGAGAACTAGGGGAGCAGGAGAACCAGGGGAGCGGGAGAACCAGGGGAGCGGGAGAACCAGGGGAGCGGGAGAACCAGAGGAGCAGAAGAACCAGGGGAGCGGGAGAACCAGGGGAGCGGGAGAACCAGAGGAGCGGGAGAACCAGAGGAGCGGGAGAACCAAAGGAGCGGAAGAACCAGGCGAGCAGAAGAACCAGAGGAGCAGGAGAACCAGGGGAGCGGGAGAACCAGAGGAGCGGGAGAACCAGAGCAGCGGGAGAACCAGGGGAACGGGAGAACCAGGGGAACGGGAGAACCAGAGGAGCAGAAGAACCAGGGGAGCGGGAGAACCAGGGGAGCGGGAGAACCAGAGGAGCGGGAGAACCAGAGGAGCGGGAGAACCAGAGGAGCAGGAGAACCAGAGGAGCGAGAGAACCAGGGGAGCGGGAGAACCAGGGGAGCGGGAGAACCAGGGGAGCGGGAGAACCAGGGGAGCGGGAGAACCAGGGGAGCGGGAGAACCAGAGGAGCAGAAGAACCAGGGGAGCGGGAGAACCAGGGGAGCGGGAGAACCAGAGGAGCGGGAGAACCAGAGGAGCGGGAGAACCAGAGGAGCAGAAGAACCAGGGGAGCAGAAGAACCAGGGGAGCAGAAGAACCAGAGGAGCAGAAGAACCAGAGGAGCGGAAGAACCAGGGGAGCGGGAGAACCAGAGGAGCGGGAGAACCAGAGGAGCGGGAGAACCAGAGGAGCAGAAGAACCAGGGGAGCAGAAGAACCAGGGGAGCAGAAGAACCAGAGGAGCAGAAGAACCAGAGGAGCAGAAGAACCAGAGGAGCAGAAGAACCAGAGGAGCAGGAGAACCAGGGGAGCAGGAGAACCAGAGGAGCAGGAGAACCAGGGGAGCAGGAGAACCAGAGGAGCAGGAGAACCAGAGGAGCAGGAGAACCAGGGGAGCAGGAGAACCAGAGGAGCGGGAGAACCAGGGGAGCGGGAGAACCGGAGGAGCGGGAGAACCGGAGGAGCGGGTGAACCAGGGGAGCGGGAGAACCAGGGGAGCGGGAGAACCAAAGGAGCGGGAGAACCAAAGGAGCGGAAAAAACAGGGGAGCAGACGAACCAGGGGAACGGGAGAACCAGAGGAGCGGGAGAACCAGGGGAACGGGAGATCCAGGGGAGCGGGAGAACCAGGGGAGCGGGAGAACCAGGGGAACGGGAGAACCAGAGGAGCGGGAGAACCAGAGGAGCGGGAGAACAAGGGGAGCGGGAGAACCAGAGGAGCGGGAGAACCAGAGGAGCGGGAGAACCAGAGGAGCGGGAGAACCAGGGGAACGGGAGAACCAGAGGAGCAGAAGAACCAGGGGAGTAGGAGAACCAGAGGAGCGGGAGAACCGGGGAGCAGGAGAACCAGAGGAGCGGGAGAACCAGAGGAGCGAGAGAACCAGGGGAGCGGGAGAACTAGGGGAGCAGGAGAACCAGGGGAGCGGGAGAACTAGGGGAGCAGGAGAACCAGGGGAGCGGGAGAACCAGGGGAGCGGGAGAACCAGGGGAGCGGGAGAACCAGAGGAGCGGGAGAACCAGAGGAGCGGGAGAACCAGAGGAGCGGGAGAACCAGGGGAGCGGGAGAACCAGGGGAACGGGAGAACCAGAGGAGCAGAAGAACCAGGGGAGCAGGAGAACCAGGGGAGCGGGAGAACCAGGGAGCAGGAGAACCAGAGGAGCGGGAGAACCAGAGGAGCGGGAGAACCAGAGGAGCGGGAGAACCAGAGGAGCGGGAGAACCAGGGGAACGGGAGAACCAGAGGAGCAGAAGAACCAGGGGAGCAGGAGAACCAGGGGAGCGGGAGAACCAGGGAGCAGGAGAACCAGAGGAGCGGGAGAACCAGAGGAGCGGGAGAACCAGGGGAGCGAGAGAACCAGGGGAGCGGGAGAACCAGGGGAGCGGGAGAACCAGGGGAGCGGGAGAACCAGGGGAGCGGGAGAACCAGAGGAGCAGAAGAACCAGGGGAGCGGGAGAACCAGAGGAGCGGAAGAACCAGGGGATCGGGAGAACCAGGGGAGCGGGAGAACCAGAGGAGCGGGAGAACCAAAGGAGCAGAAGAACCAGGGGAGCAGGAGAACCAGGGGAGCGGGAGAACCAGAGGAGCGGGAGAACCAGGGGAGCGGGAGAACCAAAGGAGCGGGAGAACCAAAGGAGCGGGAGAACCAGGGGAGCGGGTGAACCAGGGGAGCGGGAGAACCAGGGGAGCGGGAGAACCAGAGGAGCGGGAGAACCAGGGGAACGGGAGAACCAGGGGAACGGGAGAACCAGGGGAGCGGGAGAACCAGGGGAGCGGGAGAACCAGGGGAACGGGAGAACCAGAGGAGCGGGAGAACCAGAGGAGCGGGAGAACAAGGGGAGCGGGAGAACCAGAGGAGCGGGAGAACCAGAGGAGCGGGAGAACCAGAGGAGCGGGAGAACCAGGGGAACGGGAGAACCAGAGGAGCAGAAGAACCAGGGGAGCAGGAGAACCAGAGGAGCGGGAGAACCGGGGAGCAGGAGAACCAGAGGAGCGGGAGAACCAGAGGAGCGAGAGAACCAGGGGAGCGGGAGAACTAGGGGAGCAGGAGAACCAGGGGAGCGGGAGAACTAGGGGAGCGGGAGAACCAGGGGAGCGGGAGAACCAGGGGAGCGGGAGAACCAGGGGAGCGGGAGAACCAGAGGAGCAGAAGAACCAGGGGAGCGGGAGAACCAGGGGAGCGGGAGAACCAGAGGAGCGGGAGAACCAGAGGAGCGGGAGAACCAAAGGAGCGGAAGAACCAGGCGAGCAGAAGAACCAGAGGAGCAGGAGAACCAGGGGAGCGGGAGAACCAGAGGAGCGGGAGAACCAGAGCAGCGGGAGAACCAGGGGAACGGGAGAACCAGAGGAGCAGAAGAACCAGGGGAGCGGGAGAACCAGGGGAGCGGGAGAACCAGAGGAGCGGGAGAACCAGAGGAGCGGGAGAACCAGAGGAGCGGGAGAACCAGAGGAGCGGGAGAACCAGGGGAGCGGGAGAACCAGGGGAGCGGGAGAACTAGGGGAGCGGGAGAACCAGGGGAGCGGGAGAACCAGGGGAGCGGGAGAACCAGAGGAGCAGAAGAACCAGGGGAGCGGGAGAACCAGGGGAGCGGGAGAACCAGAGGAGCGGGAGAACCAGAGGAGCGGGAGAACCAGAGGAGCAGAAGAACCAGGGGAGCAGAAGAACCAGGGGAGCAGAAGAACCAGAGGAGCAGAAGAACCAGAGGAGCAGAAGAACCAGGGGAGCGGGAGAACCAGAGGAGCGGGAGAACCAGAGGAGCGGGAGAACCAGAGGAGCAGAAGAACCAGGGGAGCAGAAGAACCAGGGGAGCAGAAGAACCAGAGGAGCAGAAGAACCAGAGGAGCAGAAGAACCAGAGGAGCAGAAGAACCAGAGGAGCAGGAGAACCAGGGGAGCAGGAGAACCAGAGGAGCAGGAGAACCAGGGGAGCAGGAGAACCAGAGGAGCAGGAGAACCAGAGGAGCAGGAGAACCAGGGGAGCAGGAGAACCAGAGGAGCGGGAGAACCAGGGGAGCAGGAGAACCGGAGGAGCGGGAGAACCGGAGGAGCGGGTGAACCAGGGGAGCGGGAGAACCAGGGGAGCGGGAGAACCAAAGGAGCGGGAGAACCAAAGGAGCGGAAAAAACAGGGGAGCAGACGAACCAGGGGAACGGGAGAACCAGAGGAGCGGGAGAACCAGGGGAACGGGAGAACCAGGGGAGCGGGAGAACCAGGGGAGCGGGAGAACCAAAGGAGCGGGAGAACCAAAGGAGCGGAAAAAACAGGGGAGCGGAAAAAACAGGGGAGCGGGAGAACCAGGGGAGCGGGAGAACCAGAGGAGCGGGAGAACCAGGGGAGCGGGAGAACCAGGGGAGCGGGAGAACCAGAGGAGCGGGAGAACCAGGGGAGCGGGAGAACCAGGGGAGCGGGAGAACCAGAGGAGCGGGAGAACCAGGGGAACGGGAGAACCAGAGGAGCGGAAGAACCAGGGGAGCGGGAGAACCAGGGGAGCGGGAGAACCAGAGGAGCGGGAGAACCAGGGAGCAGGAGAACCAGAGGAGCGGGAGAACCAGAGGAGCGGGAGAACCAGGGGAGCGGGAGAACCAGAGGAGCGGGAGAACCAGGGGAGCGGGAGAACCAGGGGAGCGGGAGAACCAGGGGAGCGGGAGAACCAGGGGAGCGGGAGAACCAGAGGAGCGGGAGAACCAGAGGAGCGGGAGAACCAGGGGAGCGGGAGAACCAGAGGAGCGGAAGAACCAGGGGATCGGGAGAACCAGGGGAGCGGGAGAACCAGAGGAGCGGGAGAAACAAAGGAGCAGAAGAACCAGGGGAGCGGGAGAACCAGGGGAGCGGGAGAACCAGAGGAGCGGGAGAACCAGGGGAGCGGGAGAACCAAAGGAGCGGGAGAACCAAAGGAGCGGGAGAACCAGAGGAGCGGGAGAACCAGAGGAGCGGGAGAACCAGAGGAGCGGGTGAACCAGGGGAGCGGGAGAACCAGGGGAGCGGGAGAACCAGAGGAGCGGGAGAACCAGGGGAACGGGAGAACCAGGGGAGCGGGAGAACCAGGGGAACGGGAGAACCAGGGGAACGGGAGAACCAGAGGAGCGGGAGAACCAGAGGAGCGGGAGAACCAGGGGAGCGGGAGAACCAGAGGAGCGGGAGAACCAGAGGAGCGGGAGAACCAGAGGAGCGGGAGAACCAGAGGAGCGGGAGAACCAGAGGAGCGGGAGAACCAGGGGAACGGGAGAACCAGAGGAGCAGAAGAACCAGGGGAGCGGGAGAACCAGGGGAGCGGGAGAACCAGAGGAGCGGGAGAACCAGGGAGCAGGAGAACCAGAGGAGCGGGAGAACCAGAGGAGCGAGAGAACCAGGGGAGCGGGAGAACTAGGGGAGCGGGAGAACCAGGGGAGCGGGAGAACTAGGGGAGCAGGAGAACCAGGGGAGCGGGAGAACCAGGGGAGCGGGAGAACCAGAGGAGCAGAAGAACCAGGGGAGCAGGAGAACCAGGGGAGCGGGAGAACCAGAGGAGCGGGAGAACCAGAGGAGCGGGAGAACCAGAGGAGCGGGAGAACCAAAGGAGCAGAAGAACCAGGCGAGCAGAAGAACCAGAGGAGCAGGAGAACCAGGGGAGCGGGAGAACCAGAGGAGCGGGAGAACCAGAGCAGCGGGAGAACCAGGGGAACGGGAGAACCAGAGGAGAAGAAGAACCAGGGGAGCAGGAGAACCAGAGGAGCAGAAGAACCAGGGGAGCGGGAGAACCAGAGGAGCGGGAGAACCAGGGGAACGGGAGAACCAGAGGAGCGGGAGAACCAGAGGAGCGGGAGAACCAGGGGAGCGGGAGAACCAGGGGAGCGGGAGAACCAGGGGAGCGGGAGAACCAGGGGAGCGGAAGAACCAGGGGAGCGGGAGAACCAGAGGAGCGGGAGAACCAGGGGAACGGGAGAACCAGAGGAGCGAGAGAACCAGGGGAGCGGGAGAACCAGGGGAGCGGGAGAACCAGGGGAGCGGGAGAACCAGGGGAGCAGGAGAACCAGGGGAGCAGGAGAACCAGGGGAGCAGGAGAACCAGAGGAGCAGAAGAGCCAAGGGAGCAGGAGAACCAGGGGAGCGGGGGAACCAGAGGAGCGGGAGAACCAGAGGAGCGGGAGAACCAGAGGAGCAGGAGAACCAGAGGAGCAGAAGAGCCAAGGGAGCGGGAGAACCAGGGGAGCGGGGGAACCAGAGGAGCGGGAGAACCAGAGGAGCGGGAGAACAAGAGGAGCGGGAGAACCAGAGCAGCGGGAGAACCAGGGGAACTGGAGAACCAGAGGAGCGGAAGAACCAGGGGAGCGGGAGAACCAGGGGAGCGGGAGAACCAGGGGAGCGGGAGAACCAGAGGAGCGGGAGAACCAGGGAGCAGGAGAACCAGAGGAGCGGGAGAACCAGGGAGCAGGAGAACCAGAGGAGCGGGAGAACCAGAGGAGCGAGAGAACCAGGGGAGCGGGAGAACCAGAGGAGCGGGAGAACCAGAGGAGCGGGAGAACCAGAGGAGCGGGAGAACCAGGGGAGCGGGAGAACCAGGGGAGCGGGAGAACCAGGGGAGCGGGAGAACCAGGGGAGCGGGAGAACCAGGGGAGCAGGAGAACCAGGGGAGCAGGAGAACCAGGGGAGCAGGAGAACCAGAGGAGCAGAAGAGCCAAGGGAGCAGGAGAACCAGGGGAGCGGGGGAACCAGAGGAGCGGGAGAACCAGAGGAGCGGGAGAACCAGAGCAGCGGGAGAACCAGGGGAACTGGAGAACCAGAGGAGCAGAAGAACCAGGGGAGCGGGAGAACCAGGGGAGCGGGAGAACCAGGGGAGCGGGAGAACCAGAGGAGCGGGAGAACCAGGGAGCAGGAGAACCAGAGGAGCGGGAGAACCAGGGAGCAGGAGAACCAGAGGAGCGGGAGAACCAGGGGAGCGGGAGAACCAGGGGAGCGGGAGAACCAGAGGAGCGGGAGAACCAGAGGAGCGGGAGAACCAGAGGAGCGGGAGAACCAGAGGAGCGGGAGAACCAGGGGAGCGGGAGAACCAGGGGAGCGGGAGAACCAGGGGAGCGGGAGAACCAGGGGAGCGGGAGAACCAGGGGAGCGGGAGAACCAGAGGAGCAGAAGAACCAGGGGAGCGGGAGAACCAGGGGAGCGGGAGAACCAGAGGAGCGGGAGAACCAGGGGAGCGGGAGAACCAGGGGAGCGGGAGAACCAGAGGAGCGGGAGAACCAGAGGAGCGGGAGAACCAGAGGAGCGGGAGAACCAGAGGAGCGGGAGAACCAGAGGAGCGGGAGAACCAGGGGAGCGGGAGAACCAGGGGAGCGGGAGAACCAGGGGAGCGGGAGAACCAGAGGAGCAGAAGAACCAGGGGAGCGGGAGAACCAGGGGAGCGGGAGAACCAGAGGAGCGGGAGAACCAGAGGAGCGGGAGAACCAGAGGAGCGGGAGAACCAAAGGAGCAGAAGAACCAGGGGAGCGGAAGAACCAGGGGAGCGGGAGAACCAGAGGAGCGGGAGAACCAGAGGAGCGGGAGAACCAGAGGAGCGGGAGAACCAGAGGAGCGGGAGAACCAGAGGAGCGGGAGAACCAGAGGAGCGAGAGAACCAGGGGAGCGGGAGAACTAGGGGAGCGGGAGAACCAGAAGAGCGGGAGAACCAGAGGAGCGGGAGAACCAAAGGAGCAGAAGAACCAGGCGAGCAGAAGAACCAGAGGAGCAGGAGAACCAGGGGAGCGGGAGAACCAGAGGAGCGGGAGAACCAAAGCAGCGGGAGAACCAGGGGAACGGGAGAACCAGAGGAGCAGAAGAACCAGGGGAGCAGGAGAACCAGAGGAGCAGGAGAACCAGGGGAGCGGGAGAACCAGGGGAGCGGGAGAACCAGAGGAGCGGGAGAACCAGGGGAACGGGAGAACCAGAGGAGCGGGAGAACCAGGGGAACGGGAGAACCAGAGGAGCGGGAGAACCAGAGGAGCAGGAGAACCAGAGGAGCGTGAGAACCAGGGGAGCGGGAGAACTAGGGGAGCAGGAGAACCAGGGGAGCGGGAGAACCAGGGGAGCAGGAGAACCAGAGGAGCAGAAGAACCAGGGGAGCAGGAGAACCAGGGGAGCGGGGGAACCAGAGGAGCGGGAGAACCAGAGGAGCGGGAGAACCAGAGCAGCGGGAGAACCAGGGGAACTGGAGAACCAGAGGAGCAGAAGAACCAGGGGAGCGGGAGAACCAGGGGAGCGGGAGAACCAGGGGAGCGGGAGAACCAGGGGAGCGGGAGAACCAGAGGAGCGGGAGAACCAGAGGAGCGGGAGAACCAGAGGAGCGGGAGAACCAGAGGAGCGGGAGAACCAGAGGAGCGGGAGAACCAGAGGAGCGGGAGAACCAGGGGAGCGGGAGAACCAGGGGAGCGGGAGAACCAGGGGAGCGGGAGAACCAGGGGAGCGGGAGAACCAGAGGAGCGGGAGAACCAGAGGAGCGGGAGAACCAGAGGAGCGGGAGAACCAAAGGAGCGGAAGAACCAGGGGAGCAGAAGAACCAGAGGAGCAGAAGAACCAGAGGAGCAGAAGAACCAGAGGAGCAGAAGAACCAGAGGAGCAGGAGAACCAGGGGAGCAGGAGAACCAGGGGAGCAGGAGAACCAGGGGAGCAGGAGAACCAGAGGAGCAGGAGAACCAGAGGAGCAGGAGAACCAGGAGAACCAGGAGAACCAGAGGAGCGGGAGAACCAGGGGAGCGGGAGAACCAGAGGAGCGGGAGAACCAGAGGAGCGGGAGAACCAGAGGAGCGAGAGAACCAGGGGAGCGGGAGAACCAGAGGAGCAGGAGAACCAGGGGAGCGGGAGAACCAAAGGAGCGGGAGAACCAGAGGAGCGGGAGAACCAGAGGAGCAGGAGTACCAGAGGAGCGGGAGAACCAGAGGAGCAGGAGAACCAGAGGAGCAGGAGAACCAGAGGAGCAGAAGAACCAGGGGAGCGGGAGAACCAGAGGAGCGGGAGAACCAGGGGAGCGGGAGAACCAGGGGAGCGGGAGAACCAGGGGAGCGGGAGAACCAGGGGGGCGGGAGAACCAGAGGAGCGGGAGTACAAGGGGAGCGGGAGAACCAGGGGAGCGGGAGAACCAGGGGAGCGGGAGAACCAGGGGAGCGGGAGAACCAGAGGAGCGGGAGAACCAGGGGAACGGGAGAACCAGGGGAACGGGAGAACGAGGGGAGCGGGAGAACCAGGGGAGCGGGAGAACCAGGGGAGCGGGAGAACCAGGGGAGCGGGAGAACCAGGGGAGCGGGAGAACCAGAGGAGCGGGAGAACCAGAGGAGCGGGAGAACCAGAGGAGCGGGAGAACCAGAGGAGCGGGAGAACCAGGGGAGCGGGAGAACCAGAGGAGCGGGAGAACCAGGGGAACGGGAGAACCAGAGGAGCAGAAGAACCAGGGGAGCGGGAGAACCAGGGGAGCGGGAGAACCAGAGGAGCGGGAGAACCAGGGAGCAGGAGAACCAGAGGAGCGGGAGAACCAGAGGAGCGAGAGAACCAGGTAAGCGGGAGAACCAGGGGAGCGGGAGAACCAGGGGAGCGGGAGAACCAGGGGAGCGGGAGAACCAGGGGAGCGGGAGAACCAGAGGAGCAGAAGAACCAGGGGAGCGGGAGAACCAGGGGAGCGGGAGAACCAGGGGAGCGGAAGAACCAGGGGATCGGGAGAACCAGGGGAGCGGGAGAACCAGAGGAGCGGGAGAACCAAAGGAGCAGAAGAACCAGGGGAGCAGGAGAACCAGGGGAGCGGGAGAACCAGAGGAGCGGGAGAACCAGGGGAGCGGGAGAACCAAAGGAGCGGGAGAACCAAAGGAGCGGGAGAACCAGGGGAGCGGGTGAACCAGGGGAGCGGGAGAACCAGGGGAGCGGGAGAACCAGGGGAGCGGGAGAACCAGGGGAACGGGAGAACCAGGGGAACGGGAGAACCAGGGGAACGGGAGAACCAGGGGAACGGGAGAACCAGGGGAGCGGGAGAACCAGGGGAGCGGGAGAACCAAAGGAGCGGGAGAACCAGAGGAGCGGGAGAACCAGAGGAGCGGGAGAACCAAAGGAGCAGAAGAACCAGGCGAGCAGAAGAACCAGAGGAGCAGGAGAACCAGGGGAGCGGGAGAACCAGAGGAGCGGGAGAACCAGAGCAGCGGGAGAACCAGGGGAACGGGAGAACCAGAGGAGCAGAAGAACCAGGGGAGCAGGAGAACCAGAGGAGCAGAAGAACCAGGGGAGCGGGAGAACCAGAGGAGCGGGAGAACCAGGGGAACGGGAGAACCAGAGGAGCGGGAGAACCAGAGGAGCGGGAGAACCAGGGGAGCGGGAGAACCAGGGGAGCGGGAGAACCAGGGGAGCGGGAGAACCAGGGGAGCAGAAGAACCAGGGGAGCGGGAGAACCAGGGGAGCGGGAGAACCAGGGGAACGGGAGAACCAGGGGAACGGGAGAACCAGGGGAACGGGAGAACCAGGGGAGCGGGAGAACCAGGGGAGCGGGAGAACCAAAGGAGCGGGAGAACCAGAGGAGCGGGAGAACCAGAGGAGCGGGAGAACCAAAGGAGCAGAAGAACCAGGCGAGCAGAAGAACCAGAGGAGCAGGAGAACCAGGGGAGCGGGAGAACCAGAGGAGCGGGAGAACCAGAGCAGCGGGAGAACCAGGGGAACGGGAGAACCAGAGGAGCAGAAGAACCAGGGGAGCAGGAGAACCAGAGGAGCAGAAGAACCAGGGGAGCGGGAGAACCAGAGGAGCGGGAGAACCAGGGGAACGGGAGAACCAGAGGAGCGGGAGAACCAGAGGAGCGGGAGAACCAGGGGAGCGGGAGAACCAGGGGAGCAGGAGAACCAGGGGAGCGGGAGAACCAGGGGAGCAGAAGAACCAGGGGAGCGGGAGAACCAGAGGAGCGGGAGAACCAGGGGAACGGGAGAACCAGAGGAGCGAGAGAACCAGGGGAGCGGGAGAACCAGGGGAGCAGGAGAACCAGGGGAGCGGGAGAACCAGGGGAGCAGGAGAACCAGAGGAGCAGAAGAACCAGAGGAGCAGAAGAACCAAGGGAGCAGGAGAACCAGGGGAGCGGGGGAACCAGAGGAGCGGGAGAACCAGAGGAGCGGGAGAACCAGAGCAGCGGGAGAACCAGGGGAACTGGAGAACCAGAGGAGCAGAAGAACCAGGGGAGCGGGAGAACCAGGGGAGCGGGAGAACCAGGGGAGCGGGAGAACCAGGGGAGCGGGAGAACCAGGGGAGCGGGAGAACCAGGGGAGCGGGAGAATCAGAGGAGCGGGAGAACCAGGGGAGCGGGAGAACCAGAGGAGCGGGAGAACCAGAGGAGCGGGAGAACCAGAGGAGCGGGAGAACCAGAGGAGCGGGAGAACCAGAGGAGCGAGAGAACCAGGGGAGCGGGAGAACCAGGGGAGCGGGAGAACCAGGGGAGCGGGAGAACCAGGGGAGCGGGAGAACCAGGGGAGCGGGAGAACCAGGGGAGCGGGAGAACCAGGGGAGCGGGAGAACCAGGGGAGCGGGAGAACCAGAGGAGCGGGAGAACCAGAGGAGCGGGAGAACCAGAGGAGCGGGAGAACCAAAGGAGCAGAAGAACCAGGGGAGCAGAAGAACCAGGGGAGCAGAAGAACCAGAGGAGCAGTAGAACCAGAGGAGCAGAAGAACCAGAGGAGCAGGAGAACCAGGGGAGCAGGAGAACCAGAGGAGCAGGAGAACCAGGGGAGCGGGAGAACCAGAGGAGCGGGAGAACCAGAGGAGCGGGAGAACCAGAGGAGCGGGAGAACCAGAGGAGCGGGAGAACCAGGGGAACGGGAGAACCAGAGGAGCAGAAGAACCAGGGGAGCAGGAGAACCAGGGGAGCGGGAGAACCAGAGGAGCGGGAGAACCAGGGAGCAGGAGAACCAGAGGAGCGGGAGAACCAGAGGAGCGAGAGAACCAGGGGAGCGGGAGAACTAGGGGAGCAGGAGAACCAGGGGAGCGGGAGAACTAGGGGAGCAGGAGAACCAGGGGAGCGGGAGAACCAGGGGAGCGGGAGAACCAGAGGAGCAGAAGAACCAGGGGAGCAGGAGAACCAGGGGAGCGGGAGAACCAGAGGAGCAGGAGAACCAGAGGAGCGGAAGAACCAGGGGAGCGGGAGAACCAGAGGAGCGGGAGAACCAGGGGAGCGGGAGAACCAGGGGAGCGGGAGAACCAGGGGAGCGGGAGAACCAGGGGGGCGGGAGAACCAGAGGAGCGGGAGTACAAGGGGAGCGGGAGAACCAGGGGAGCGGGAGAACCAGGGGAGCGGGAGAACCAGGGGAGCGGGAGAACCAGAGGAGCGGGAGAACCAGGGGAACGGGAGAACCAGGGGAACGGGAGAACGAGGGGAGCGGGAGAACCAGGGGAGCAGAAGAACCAGAGGAGCAGAAAAACCAGAGG
This sequence comes from Eucyclogobius newberryi, assembly GCF_026437365.1. Classification (NCBI taxonomy): domain Eukaryota; kingdom Metazoa; phylum Chordata; class Actinopteri; order Gobiiformes; family Gobiidae; genus Eucyclogobius; species Eucyclogobius newberryi. The sequence goes on along the minus strand of NW_027315735.1, from coordinate 37,848,916 downwards.
AGCAGAAGAACCAGAGGAGCAGAAGAACCAGAGGAGCAGGAGAACCAGGGGAGCAGGAGAACCAGAGGAGCAGGAGAACCAGGGGAGCAGGAGAACCAGAGGAGCAGGAGAACCAGGGGAGCAGGAGAACCAGAGGAGCAGGAGAACCAGAGGAGCAGGAGAACCAGGGGAGCGGGAGAACGAGAGCAGCATTTTTTCATTGTTTTAGGCGTAGTTCTGGTATATTTACAGAAATGATTATGAATGTGCATGGAGTGTGAAATAGAGGGTGGGAGGGCATCTGACCTGACTGGACTCTTCTCCTTCCTCACTGGACTTTTACTTCGTGATCTCCGGCGTCTGAAACACACATGAAATATAAACTTGAATTAGGAAAACATGCTCAAATTTCAACATCAAAAGCATTTAAAATAAACACACAGGACCAGAGAGAACAAGCAAACAAAAAAGACTGACTCCAAGTCCAAAGTAAAAGTCCCATTTTACGTATGTCAGTCCAACATCGTCGCCTTTTGTGATCCTTTTTCAGGTGTTCCAGGAGGATGTTCATAAAGTCTGGACTTTACCCTCTCTCCAAACATTCTGAGCTCTTCTTTCACACTCTTCATCTGCCAAAACAAAACCTCTTTCACATGAGTTTTTATGTCGTCAGAATCGTTCATTTAGATCCTTCAGATTGAATTCCCCTTGAAAGTTCTGATTTTAAAGCTTTAATGAGCTAAAGAGTCACATATGAATGTAGCGCCCCCTGCTGTCCTCACATGTGGCTCTGTGCTCTCGATGGCGCCCCCTGCTGTCCTCACATGTGGCTCTGTGCTCTCGATGGCGCCCCCTGCTGTCCTCACATGTGGCTCTGTGCTCTCGATGGCGCCCCCTGCTGTCCTCACATGTGGCTCTGTGCTCTCGATGGCGCCCCCTGCTGTCCTCACATGTGGCTCTGTGCTCTCGATGGCGCCCCCTGCTGTCCTCACATGTGGCTCTGTGCTCTCGATGGCGCCCCCTGCTGTCCTCACATGTGGCTCTGTGCTCTCGATGGCGCCCCCTGCTGTACTCACATGTGGCTCTGCTCTGTGCTCTCGATGGCGCCCCCTGCTGTACTCACATGTGGCTCTGTGCTCTCGATGGCGCCCCCTGCTGTCCTCACATGTGGCTCTCTGCTCTCGATGGCGCCCCCTGCTGTACTCACATGTGGCTCTGTGCTCTCGATGGCGCCCCCTGCTGTACTCACATGTGGCTCTGTGCTCTCGATGGCGCCCCCTGCTGTCCTCACATGTGGCTCTCTGCTCTCGATGGCGCCCCCTGCTGTCCTCACATGTGGCTCTGTGCTCTCGATGGCGCCCCCTGCTGTCCTCACATGTGGCTCTGTGCTCTCGATGGCGCCCCCTGCTGTCCTCACATGTGGCTCTGTGCTCTCGATGGCGCCCCCTGCTGTACTCACATGTGGCTCTGCTCTGTGCTCTCGATGGCGCCCCCTGCTGTCCTCACATGTGGCTCTGTGCTCTCGATGGCGCCCCCTGCTGTCCTCACATGTGGCTCTGTGCTCTCGATGGCGCCCCCTGCTGTCCTCACATGTGGCTCTGTGCTCTCGATGGCGCCCCCTGCTGTCCTCACATGTGGCTCTGTGCTCTCGATTGCGCCCCCTGCTGTACTCACATGTGGCTCTGCTCTGTGCTCTCGATGGCGCCCCCTGCTGTACTCACATGTGGCTCTGTGCTCTCGATGGCGCCCCCTGCTGTCCTCACATGTGGCTCTGTGCTCTCGATGGCGCCCCCTGCTGTACTCACATGTGGCTCTGTGCTCTCGATGGCGCCCCCTGCTGTCCTCACATGTGGCTCTGTGCTCTCGATGGCGCCCCCTGCTGTACTCACATGTGGCTCTGCTCTGTGCTCTCGATGGCGCCCCCTGCTGTACTCACATGTGGCTCTGCTCTGTGCTCTCGATGGCGCCCCCTGCTGTCCTCACATGTGGCTCTGTGCTCTCGATGGCGCCCCCTGCTGTACTCACATGTGGCTCTCTGCTCTCGATGGCGCCCCCTGCTGTACTCACATGTGGCTCTGTGCTCTCGATGGCACCCCCTGCTGTACTCACACATGTGGCTCTGCTCTGTGCTCTCGATGGCGCCCCCTGCTGTACTCACATGTGGCTCTGCTCTGTGCTCTCGATGGCGCCCCCTGCTGTCCTCACATGTGGCTCTGTGCTCTCGATGGCGCCCCCTGCTGTACTCACATGTGGCTCTGTGCTCTCGATGGCGCCCCCTGCTGTACTCACATGTGGCTCTGCTCTGTGCTCTCGATGGCACCCCCTGCTGTACTCACATGTGGCTCTGTGCTCTCGATGGCACCCCCTGCTGTACTCACACATGTGGCTCTGCTCTGTGCTCTCGATGGCGCCCCCTGCTGTACTCACATGTGGCTCTGCTCTGTGCTCTCGATGGCGCCCCCTGCTGTCCTCACATGTGGCTCTGTGCTCTCGATGGCGCCCCCTGCTGTACTCACATGTGGCTCTGTGCTCTCGATGGCGCCCCCTGCTGTACTCACATGTGGCTCTGTGCTCTCGATGGCGCCCCCTGCTGTACTCACATGTGGCTCTGTGCTCTCGATGGCGCCCCCTGCTGTACTCACATGTGGCTCTGTGCTCTCGATGGCGCCCCCTGCTGTACTCACATGTGGCTCTCTGCTCTCGATGGCGCCCCCTGCTGTACTCACATGTGGCTCTGTGCTCTCGATGGCGCCCCCTGCTGTCCTCACATGTGGCTCTGTGCTCTCGATGGCGCCCCCTGCTGTCCTCACATGTGGCTCTGTGCTCTCGATGGCGCCCCCTGCTGTACTCACATGTGGCTCTGTGCTCTCGATGGCACCCCCTGCTGTACTCACACATGTGGTTCTGCTCTGTGCTCTCGATGGCGCCCCCTGCTGTCCTCACATGTGGCTCTGTGCTCTCGATGGCGCCCCCTGCTGTACTCACACATGTGGCTTTGCTCTGTGCTCTCGATGGCGCCCCCTGTCTCTCTCTTTGCTTCTCTTTCTCTCTCGGCTGCGACTCTTTCGTTTGCAACTGCGGCTCCTCTTCCGCTCGCGGCTCCTCTTCCTCTCTCTGCTGCGGCTGCGTTTTTTACAGCTGAAAAACAAGACTCAAGTTACAAGTGACGCCGGCTGCAAGACGCCACGACAAAACCCCTGGACCGCTCGGGTCAGGGTGAGGCTCGGGTCAGGGTGAGGCTCGGGTCAGGGTGAGGCTCGGGTCAGGATCAGGTTCGGGTCAGGGTGAGGCTCGGGTCAGGGTGAGGCTCGGGTCAGGGTGAGGCTCGGGTCAGGGTGAGGCTCGGGTCAGGGTCAGGCTCGGGTCAGGGTGAGGCTCGGGTCAGGGTGAGGCTCGGGTCAGGGTGAGGCTCGGGTCAGGGTGAGGCTCGGGTCAGGGTGAGGCTCGGGTCAGGGTGAGGCTCGGGTCCAGGTCAGGGTCTCACCTCTTGCCGTGGTCCCGCGCGGCGCTCTCGCTGCCTTCGTCCTGTCGACACAAACAGCATCAGAAACAGAAGTGCGTTAAACAGAGAAAAATAAAGAATGTGAAGAACACGACCTCGTTCTGAACAAGGCTCTTCCATCGCTCTAAAAGATACAACACACAGTAAAACATCTGAACAGACTGTGAAGGAGGTGAGAGGGAGGGACGAGGAGGAGGCGGGGGAGGGACGAGGAGGAGGCGGGGGAGGGACGAGGAGGAGGCGGGGGAGGGACGAGGAGGAGGAGTGAGGAGGGACGAGGAGGAGGAGTGAGGAGGGACGAGGAGGAGGTGGGGGAGTGACAAGGAGGAGGAGTGAGGAGGGACGAGGAGGAGGAGTGAGGAGGGACAAGGAGGAGGAGTGAGGAGGGACGAGGAGGAGGCGGGGGAGGGACGAGGAGGAGGAGTGAGGAGGGACGAGGAGTGAGGAGGGACGAGGAGGAGGCGGGGGAGGGACGAGGAGGAGGAGTGAGGAGGGACGAGGAGGAGGAGGAGAGGGAGGATGAAGAGTACCTTCCTGTTCTTGTACGGCGCCTCCAGCATCGCCTCGATGTCAAAGTCGTCAGCCATTTTCAGCAAATCTGAAACAAACACAACGTGTTAGACCAAATCTGGTCCCGGTCTGGACTTGGGCCGTGCCTGGTCCCGGTCTGGACTTGGGCCGTGCCTGGTCTCGGTCTGGACTTGGGCCGTGCTTCATGTTTGTGCAGTGAAATGGAGCAAAGGATCATGGTCTAAAAAAGTTCTTACATCATCACTTTTATTTCCGTGGTCAATACCATAAGTTATACATCATTTTAAAGCTTATTTTCTCAACTAAACGAATATGTCATTGATTTACATTGAATAATTTGCCCCAAGAAGCAATTGCCAATAGTTTGTGAGAAAGTCTCAACTTTTACAAACGCATGTCCTGTTTGTGTTTATGACGGACGAAACGGCTTTAATTCTGTTCATTCTTCTGCTCAGTCTGTCCGTAAAGAACCATGAACAACAATATACACTTGTATTTTTACTGAAGTTTTCACATTTCGAGATATTGTCAGTGAAAATATTCACATGAGGTTTCTCCGTCCATAACAAATGACCTGTTTGACTTATAAGATGGTGAAAAAAAGGGCCACTTCCGACGCACGCGGTTTCTCTGTTGACATGGAGATAGCACATGCTCATGGTGACGTAGAAGACTTTGATTGACATATTATTCTAGCCTATGAGACTACCTTTAGAACGGTGGGTGGGATCCTCTGTATTCACGTGCGTAAGGATGTCAGAGCCTAGATTTTTTGGCAGGAGGCGACTAGATTTTACGCATCACGTTTTCTGATTTTATTCGCCTTTTGGATGCGCATTCTGTTAGATATATGTATTATTATACCAATACAAAAATAAAATAAAAATATATATATATATTTTTTTCACCTGTATATGGGAAATTCAAGGTAAACTCATATTTACACATTTTCACACACATTGTTTTTAGCAGTTATAATGGGTATTAGTGGCCTACAAAACATCAAAATGTATGTTTTATGATCATAGAGGAGCTAAAATTGTAATAAAACAGTTTGGCACAGTTGGCACATATTTGGATCACTTGTTCCGAATATACTTTTTGATACAAAAAGGTCAAAGCACCAAAATGCCTGTTCTAGAGATCTGAAACTTTACATAGTTGTTGTCATGACAACAGCATGTACAGTGAACAGCATAAACACACAATGAAGTATGTCATGCTCAGGACCATTACAAATGGACAATATTCCAAGCCTTGAAATAATTATTTTTACGTCCCTATCAACATGACAGGTACTGATCATTTGGTACCTGTCATGGCTAATTCTGAATCAGTCACAAGGAAAGGAAAACAGAATAACATCATTAATGAAAAATGAACTTTGAATAATGTCTCGTTATCATTTAACATAATTTTAACATCAAAACTGGTCACTCAATAATATATATTACTCCCTTGCACTGTTATAACTTTTAAAAAACGGAGGGATTCTATCTCTACAGAACTCATGGCAGACTTTGCACTTCAGAGCGATGACAACACCTGTTCTCATCAGACTCTCGCCAGTCACGGGCACAAAACTTACCAAGATCATCATGAATCCATTTATTGACAGTGACACTCAGTCTTGAGTGTCCTGCAGCCGCACTTTTTGGTTTATGTCTGAAAGCGGCAGCGTGCTGTTTATGTGCCATGATTTGCGCTCCGCACGTGCGCTCCGCGCGCGCACACATGCGCTGCGCGCGCACACATCACATGCGCTGCGCGCGCACACATCACATGCGCTGCGCGCACACATCACATGCGCTGCGCGCACACACATCACATGCGCTGCGCGCGCACACATGCGCCCTGACAGTGTGTCATGTGCACATCTGCAGAAACTAGAAGGCCTAAGCTTTCCCATGATGCATCACACTCACATGTGGAACGTAACATCCTCTTTTAATAAGCAATGACATTTGGGTCCAACCATTGTGCACAGGGTGACTGAGGAGGGCGATAGAGAGAGCACCCAACTACTGAGGAGGGCGATAGAGAGAGCACCCAACTACTGAGGAGGGCGATAGAGAGAGCACCCAACTACTGAGGAGGGCGATAGAGAGAGCACCCAACTACTGAGGAGGGCGATAGAGAGAGCACCCAACTACTGAGGAGGGCGATAGAGAGAGCACCCAACTACTGAGGAGGGCGATAGAGAGAGCACCCAACTACTGAGGAGGGCGATAGAGAGAGCACCCAACTACTGAGGAGGGCGATAGAGAGAGCACCCAACTACTGAGGAGGGCGATAGAGAGAGCACCCAACTACTGAGGAGGGCGATAGAGAGAGCACCCAACTACTGAGGAGGGCGATAGAGAGAGCACCCAACTACTGAGGAGGGCGATAGAGAGAGCACCCAACTACTGAGGAGGGCGATAGAGAGAGCACCCAACTACTGAGGAGGGCGATAGAGAGAGCACCCAACTACCGAGGAGGGCGATAGAGAGAGCACCTACGGCTGGGGGACAGTTTGTCCCACCGCCATCCTCCAACCTCAGCCCAGCGAGAACACTGTGACCCTAAACCTTGACCCCTGACCTTAACCCCTACTTTGTCTGGTTACAACTAGTTTATGCCATGGCTCTCTATTAGCAAGAGTGTAGCTAACTCATCCCAAAACAAACTAGACTGTGCAATCTATAAGTTTAAAAAGTTTAAGACCAAAATAAATTTAGTTGGGTCCGAGTGGGAGTCAATCTCCGGAAATCCTGCAAGCCGTGTCTCTGACCACTGGCCAAGACAGGAAATGTAGGAAGTTGTGTTATTATTATTGGACTCTCGGAGCTGAACCCGCGTCACTTCTCAGACGTGACCTCTGACCCCTATACCGGCTGAAGCGCACGCGCAGAGGTCACTGCACCGGGAGAGTCCTGTTAGCATCAGAGCCAACCACAACACACCGAGAGTCCTGGGGCTGTTAGCATCAGAGCTAACCACAACACACCGAGAGTCCTGGGGCTGTTAGCATCAGAGCTAACCACAACACACCGAGAGTCCTGGGGCTGTTAGCATCAGAGCTAACCACAACACACCGAGAGTCCTGGGGCTGTTAGCATCAGAGCCAACCACAACACACCGAGAGTCCTGGGGCTGTTAGCATCAGAGCTAACCACAACACACCGAGAGTCCTGGGGCTGTTAGCATCAGAGCTAACCACAACACACCGAGAGTCCTGGGGCTGTTAGCATCAGAGCTAACCACAACACACCGAGAGTCCTGGGGCTGTTAGCATCAGAGCCAACCACAACACACCGAGAGTCCTGGGGCTGTTAGCATCAGAGCTAACCACAACACACCGAGAGTCCTGGGGCTGTTAGCATCAGAGCTAACCACAACACACCGAGAGTCCTGGGGCTGTTAGCATCAGAGCTAACCACAACACACCGAGAGTCCTGGGGCTGTTAGCATCAGAGCTAACCACAACACACCGAGAGTCCTGGGGCTGTTAGCATCAGAGCTAACCACAACACACCGAGAGTCCTGGGGCTGTTAGCATCAGAGCTAACCACAACACACCGAGAGTCCTGGGGCTGTTAGCATCAGAGCTAACCACAACACACCGAGAGTCCTGGGGCTGTTAGCATCAGAGCCAACCACAACACACCGAGAGTCCTGGGGCTGTTAGCATCAGAGCTAACCACAACACACCGAGAGTCCTGGGGCTGTTAGCATCAGAGCTAACCACAACACACCGAGAGTCCTGGGGCTGTTAGCATCAGAGCTAACCACAACACACCGAGAGTCCTGGGGCTGTTAGCATCAGAGCTAACCACAACACACCGAGAGTCCTGGGGCTGTTAGCATCAGAGCCAACCACAACACACCGAGAGTCCTGGGGCTGTTAGCATCAGAGCTAACCACAACACACCGAGAGTCCTGGGGCTGTTAGCATCAGAGCTAACCACAACACACCGAGAGTCCTGGGGCTGTTAGCATCAGAGCTAACCACAACACACCGAGAGTCCTGGGGCTGTTAGCATCAGAGCTAACCACAACACACCGAGAGTCCTGGGGCTGTTAGCATCAGAGCTAACCACAACACACCGAGAGTCCTGGGGCTGTTAGCATCAGAGCTAACCACAACACACCGAGAGTCCTGGGGCTGTTAGCATCAGAGCTAACCACAACACACCGAGCCACAGACTCCCCGCGGCTGTAACGCGCGCTTTGAGTCTTTGAACACGAGCAGACACGTGTTTACGGCAGCTTTAACGTGACAATTACGTTTAAACAGCCCCGCGGGAACTCCAGAGAAACGCGGAGCTTAGCCTTTAGCTTAGCCGTTAGCACAGGTCTCCCGCTTCCCCCTCGCTCCCCGCGGGTCTCTCCTTTTTCTCGGGGTAAACCCGCTGGAGCGGGTCGGTACCAGGGCGCAGAGGCGGGTCTTACCTGTGTACGCAGTCTTTGGAGGCAAGACCTGGTTTACACCGGGTTAGTCTGGGTTTAGACCGGGTTTTGGGCCGCAGTGAACCGCGGTGCTGAACCGGCGCGCTCTCCCAGTGACACGCAAACACCGCGAGACCCAGACGAGATCCCGTGAGATTAGGGGAACTTCAGGGAAGGAAATAACTTTATAAATCACTTAAAATGTTTCATATGTTTTAATAGTTAGTCCAGAGTCAGGACTAAACATGGACCGGCCTCCTGCTGGTGCCAGAGTCAGGACTAAACATGGAGCGGCCTCCTGCTGGTGCCAGAGTCAGGACTAAACATGGAGCGGCCTCCTGCTGGTGCCAGAGTCAGGACTAAACATGGAGCGGCCTCCTGCTGGTGCCAGAGTCAGGACTAAACATGGACCGGCCTCCTGCTGGTGCCAGAGTCAGGACTGAACATGGACCGGCCTCCTGCTGGTGCCAGAGTCAGGACTAAACATGGACCGGCCTCCTGCTGGTGCCAGAGTCAGGACTGAACATGGACCGGCCTCCTGCTGGTGCCAGAGTCAGGACTGAACATGGACCGGCCTCCTGCTGGTGCCAGAGTCAGGACTAAACATGGAGCGGCCTCCTGCTGGTGCCAGAGTCAGGACTAAACATGGACCAGCCTCCTGCTGGTGCCAGAGTCAGGACTAAACATGGAGCGGCCTCCTGCTGGTGCCAGAGTCAGGACTAAACATGGAGCGGCCTCCTGCTGGTGCCAGAGTCAGGACTAAACATGGACCAGCCTCCTGCTGGTGCCAGAGTCAGGACTAAACATGGAGCGGCCTCCTGCTGGTGCCAGAGTCAGGACTAAACATGGAGCGGCCTCCTGCTGGTGCCAGAGTCAGGACTAAACATGGAGCGGCCTCCTGCTGGTGCCAGAGTCAGGACTAAACATGGAGCGGCCTCCTGCTGGTGCCAGAGTCAGGACTAAACATGGACCGGCCTCCTGCTGGTGCCAGAGTCAGGACTAAACATGGACCGGCCTCCTGCTGGTGCCAGAGTCAGGACTGAACATGGACCGGCCTCCTGCTGGTGCCAGAGTCAGGACTGAACATGGACCGGCCTCCTGCTGGTGCCAGAGTCAGGACTAAACATGGACCGGCCTCCTGCTGGTGCCAGAGTCAGGACTAAACATGGACCGGCCTCCTGCTGGTGCCAGAGTCAGGACTAAACATGGAGCGGCCTCCTGCTGGTGCCAGAGTCAGGACTAAACATGGAGCGGCCTCCTGCTGGTGCCAGAGTCAGGACTAAACATGGAGCGGCCTCCTGCTGGTGCCAGAGTCAGGACTAAACATGGACCGGCCTCCTGCTGGTGCCAGAGTCAGGACTAAACATGGAGCGGCCTCCTGCTGGTGCCAGAGTCAGGACTAAACATGGAGCGGCCTCCTGCTGGTGCCAGAGTCAGGACTAAACATGGACCGGCCTCCTGCTGGTGCCAGAGTCAGGACTAAACACATTATAGACACCTGAGGGACACCTCAACCCTCACAAACAAAAAGAAACTCTTTTACAAATAGATTTTAATGTTGTGTGAAAGAAAAATACATTTTTACTATAAATCATGATTCAGTCCTGGTTCAGATCTGGTCCTGGTCCTGGTTCAGATCTCGTCCTGCTCGCTGCGTTCTTTAGATGAAACCCAGCGACTCACCATCAGCTCCTGACACAGAGAAAACATTCAGTCATCACAATATTGTTAATCCCGAGTGCCACAAGCGAGAGGCTCGACACCCTGTCCTGTCCCCGACACCCTGTCCTGTCCCCGACACCCGGTCCTGTCCCCGACACCCGGTCCTGTCCCCGACACCCTGTCCTGTCCCCGACACCCGGTCCTGTCCCCGACACCCGGTCCTGTCCCCGACACCCGGTCCTGTCCCCAACACCCGGTCCTGTCCCCGACACCCTGTCCTGTCCCCGACACCCGGTCCTGTCCCCGACACCCTGTCCTGTCCCCGACACCCTGTCCCACCCGGTCCTGTCCCACCCGGTCCTGTCCCACCCGGTCCTGTCCCCGACACCCTGTCCTGTCCCACCCGGTCCTGTCCCACCCAGTCCTGTCCCAGATACCCGGTCCTGTCCCCGACATCCTCTAGAGAGCGAAATTTTATACAGGGAGAAATTAGGAACGGGGAGGAAAGTACTATGGTATTAGATGTACTATGCTATTAGATGAAGTACTATGGTATTAGATGTACTATGCTATTAGATGAAGTACTATGGTATTAGATGAAGTACTATGGTATTAGATGTACTATGCTATTAGATGAAGTACTATGGTATTAGATGTACTATGCTATTAGATGAAGTACTATGGTATTAGATGTACTATGCTATTAGATGAAGTACTATGGTATTAGATGTACTATGCTATTAGATGAAGTACTATGGTATTAGATGTACTATGCTATTAGATGAAGTACTATGGTATTAGATGAAATACTATGGTATTAGATGTACTATGGTATTAGATGAAGTACTATGCTATTAGATGAAGTACTATGGTATTAGATGTACTATGCTATTAGATGAAGTACTATGGTATTAGATGTACTATGCTATTAGATAAAGTACTATGGTATTAGATGTACTATGCTATTAGATGAAGTACTATGGTATTAGATGTACTATGGTATTAGATGTACTATGCTATTAGATGAAGTACTATGGTATTAGATGTACTATGCTATTAGATGAAGTACTATGGTATTAGATGTACTATGCTATTAGATGAAGTACTATGGTATTAGATGTACTATGGTATTAGATGAAGTACTATGGAATTAGATGAAGTACTATGGTATTAGATGAAATACTATGGTATTAGATGTACTATGCTATTAGATGAAGTACTATGGTATTAGATGAAGTACTATGGTATTAGATGAAGTACTACGGTATTAGATGAGGTACTATGGTATTAGATGAAATACTATGGTATTAGATGTACTATGGTATTAGATGTACTATGGTATTAGATGAAGTACTATGGTATTAGATGAAGTACTATGCTATTAGATGAAGTACTATGGAATTAGATGAAGTACTATGGTATTAGATGAGGTACTATGGTATTAGATGAAGTACTATGGTATTAGATGAAGTACTATGGTATTAGATGTACTATGCTATTAGATGAAGTACTATGCTATTAGATGAAGTACTATGGAATTAGATGAAGTACTATGGTATTAGATGAAGTACTATGGTATTAGATGAAGTACTATGCTATTAGATGAAGTACTATGCTATTAGATGTACTATGTATTAGATGAAGTACTATGGAATTAGATGAAGTACTATGGTATTAGATGAAATACTATGGTATTAGATGTACTATGCTATTAGATGAAGTACTATGGTATTAGATGAAGTACTACGGTATTAGATGAGGTACTATGGTATTAGATGAAATACTATGGTATTAGATGAAATACTATGGTATTAGATGTACTATGGTATTAGATGAAGTACTATGGTATTAGATGAAGTACTATGGTATTAGATGAAGTACTATGGTATTAGATGAAGTACTATGGTATTAGATGTACTATGGTATTAGATGAAGTACTATGCTATTAGATGAAGTACTATGCTATTAGATGAAGTACTATGCTATTAGATGAGGTACTATGGTATTAGATGAAGTACTATGGTATTAGATGAAGTACTATGGTATTAGATGAAGTACTATGCTATTAGATGAAGTACTATGCTATTAGATGAAGTACTATGGTATTAGATGAAGTACTATGCTATTAGATGTACTGTGTATTAGATGAAGTACTATGCTATTAGATGAAGTACTATGCTATTAGATGAAGTACTATGGTATTAGATGAAGTACTATGCTATTAGATGTACTATGTATTAGATGAAGTACTATGGTATTAGATGAAGTACTATGCTATTAGAAGAAGTACTATGCTATTAGATGAAGTACTATGCTATTAGATGAAGTACTATGCTATTAGATGAAGTACTATGCTATTAGATGTACTGTGTATTTGATGAAGTACTATGGTATTAGATGTACTATGGTATTAGATGAAGTACTATGGTATTAGATGAGGTACTATGGTATTAGATGAAGTACTATGGTATTAGATGAAGTACTATGCTATTAGATGAAGTACTATGCTATTAGATGAAGTACTATGCTATTAGATGAGGTACTATGGTATTAGATGAAGTACTATGGTATTAGATGAAGTACTATGGTATTAGATGAAGTACTATGGTATTAGATGAAGTACTATGCTATTAGATGAAGTACTATGCTATTAGATGAAGTACTATGGTATTAGATGAAGTACTATGCTATTAGATGTACTGTGTATTTGATGAAGTACTATGCTATTAGATGAAGTACTATGGTATTAGATGAAGTACTATGGTATTAGATGAAGTACTATGCTATTAGATGAAGTACTATGCTATTAGATGAAGTACTATGGTATTAGATGAAGTACTATGCTATTAGATGTACTGTGTATTAGATGAGGTACTATGGTATTAGATGAAGTACTATGGTATTAGATGAAGTACTATGCTATTAGATGAAGTACTATGCTATTAGATGAAGTACTATGCTATTAGATGAGGTACTATGGTATTAGATGAAGTACTATGGTATTAGATGAAGTACTATGGTATTAGATGAAGTACTATGCTATTAGATGAAGTACTATGCTATTAGATGAAGTACTATGCTATTAGATGAAGTACTATGCTATTAGATGTACTGTGTATTAGATGAAGTACTATGCTATTAGATGAAGTACTATGGTATTAGATGAAGTACTATGCTATTAGATGAAGTACTATGGTATTAGATGAAGTACTATGCTATTAGATGTACTGTGTATTAGATGAAGTACTATGCTATTAGATGGTATTAGCCCATGTTGGTAGAACAAACGCGAGGAGACGGTGCCATGTTGCGTCCTTTAGTCAGAGTCTGACCTGACGCTGGACATTGTGCTCAGGGTCAGAGTCTGAGTTCAGATGTGATTGACAGGTGGATCAGCCAATCACACGGGGATAAAGTAAATCACACAAAATGAAAAACATGAAGATCAAAACTAAAAAGTTTGATTTAGTTTTAAAAGAAAATGACCCACGAGACTCTGAAATAAACTCATCTGATTGGACGGAACATATAGAGTCTGCTCCTGTGAGCCCCGCCTTCCTCTCACCTGCACAGAGAAGCCACGCAGACAGTCAGGTGACTCCAACTCAGCCTCTGATTGGTCGACAGGGGAGATGATGCAACATAGCAGAAGCTCCTTCAGGAAAACACATGAAACATAATTTTGTGTTTGTTTCTTCTGTATTTGTAATAAAGATTCTGTTCAGGTTCTGCTCAGGTTCTGCTCAGGTTCTGTTACCTTGGAGACGTTGGCGGTGACTCTGCTGAGCGCCGACAGAGAACGCCAGGTAAAAGGACGCAGAGGATCAGCTCTCATCTTCTGCACCACCACCGAGAAACTGTACAGACGCACACCGAGGTCACAGACACACACCGAGGTCACAGACGGACACCGAGGTCACAGACGGACACCGAGGTCACAGACACACACCGAGGTCACAGACGGACACCGAGGTCACAGACACACACCGAGGTCACAGACACACACCGAGGTCACAGACGGACACCGAGGTCACAGACGGACACCGAGGTCAGAGAACACACACCGAGGTCACAGACAAACACACCGAGGTCACAGACACACACCCAGGTCACAGACGCACACCGAGGTCATAGACACACACCGAGGTCACAGAACATACACCGAGGTCATAGACACACACCGAGGTCACAGACACACACACCAAGGTCACAAACACACACACCGAGGTCACAAACACACACACCGAGGTCACAGACACACACCGAGGTCACAGACACACACACCAAGGTCACAGACACACACACCATGGTCACAGACACACACCGAGGTCACAGACAAACACCGAGGTCACGACACACACCGAGGTCAGAGAACACACACCGAGGTCAGAGAGCACACACCGAGGTCAGAGAACACACACATAGGTCACAGACACACACCGAGGTCACAGACGCACACCGAGGTCACAGACGCACACCGAGGTCACAGACGCACACAGAGGTCACAAACACGCAGAGGTCACAGACACACACCGAGGTCAAAGGTCACACACACCGAGGTCACAGACACACACCGAGGTCACAGACACACACCGAGGTCAGAGAACACACACCGAGGTCACAGACACACACCGAGGTCACCGACACACACCGAGGTCACAGACACACACCGAGGTCAGAGAACACACACAGAGGTCACAGACGCACACCGAGGTCACAGACGCACACAAAGGTCACAGACGCACAGAGGTCACAGACGCACAGAGGTCACAGACGCACACCGAGGTCACAGAACACACAGAGGTCACAGACGCACACAGAGGTCTCAGAACACACAGAGGTCACAGACACACACAGAGGTCACAGAGGTCACAGACGCACACCGAGGTCACAGACACAAAGAGGTCACAGACACACACCGAGGTCAAAGGTCACACACCGATGTCACAGACACACACCGAGGTCACAGACGCACAGAGGTCACAGACACACACCGAGGTCACAGACACACACCTAGGTCACAGACGCACACACCAAGGTCACAAACACACACACCGAGGTCACAAACACACACCGAGGTCACAGACACACACCGAGGTCACAGACACACACACCAAGGTCACAGACACACACACCAAGGTCACAGACACACACCGAGGTCACAGACACACACCGAGGTCACCGACACACACCGAGGTCAGAGAACACACACCGAGGTCACAGACACACACCCAGGTCACAGACGCACACCGAGGTCACAGAACATACACCGAGGTCACAGAACATACACCGAGGTCATAGACACACACCGAGGTCACAGACACACACACCAAGGTCACAAACACACACCGAGGTCACAGACACACACCGAGGTCACAGACACACACACCAAGGTCACAGACACACACAGCAAGGTCACAGACACATACCGAGGTCACAGACACACACCGAGTTCACAGACACACACCGAGGTCACAGACGCACACCGAGGTCACAGATGCACACAGAGGTCACAGACGCACACAGAGGTCACACACACGCAGAGGTAACAGACACACACCGAGGTCAAAGGTCACACACACGAAGTAGCAGACACACACCAAAGTCACAGACACACACCGAGGTCAAAGGTCACACACCGAGGTCACAGACACACACACCAAGGTCACAAACACACACACCGAGGTCACAAACACACACACCGAGGTCACAAACACACACCGAGGTCACAGACACACACCGAGGTCACAGACACACACACCAAGGTCACAGACACACACCGAGGTCACAGACACACACCGAGGTCACCGACACACACCGAGGTCAGAGAACACACACCGAGGTCAGAGAGCACACACCGAGGTCAGAGAACACACACAGAGGTCACAGACACACACCGAGGTCACAGACGCACACCGAGGTCACAGACGCACACCGAGGTCACAGACGCACACCGAGGTCACAGACGCACGCAGAGGTCACACACACGCAGAGGTCACAGACACAAACCGAGGTCAAAGGTCACAAACACAGAGGTCACAGACACACACCGAGGTCACAGACACACACCGAGGTCAGAGAACACACACCGAGGTCACCGAGGTCACAGACACAAACCGAGGTCACAGACACACACACCGAGGTCACAGACACACACCGAGGTCAGAGAACACACACAGAGGTCAGAGAACACACACAGAGGTCACAGACGCACACCGAGGTCACAGACGCACACAAAGGTCACAGACGCACACAAAGGTCACAGACACACAAAGGTCACAGACGCACAAAGGTCACAGACGCACAGAGGTCACAGACGCACACCGAGGTCGAAGAACACACAGAGGTCACAGACGCACACAGAGGTCACAGAACAAACAGAGGTCACAGACACACACAGAGGTCACAGACACAAAGAGGTCACAGACACACACCGAGGTCAAAGGTCACACACCGATGTCACAGACACACACCGAGGTCACAGACGCACACAGAGGTCACAGACACACACCGAGGTCACAGACACACACCTAGGTCACAGACGCACACCGAGGTCACAGACGCACACCAAGGTCAGAGAACACACACCGAGGTCACAGACACACACCGAGGTCACAGACGCAAACCGAGGTCACAGACGCACACAGAGGTCAGAGACGCACACGGAGGTCACAGACACACACAGAGGTCACAGACACACACCGAGGTCAGAGAACACACACCGAGGTCACAGACACACACCCAGGTCACAGACGCAAACCGAGGTCACAGAACATACACCGAGGTCATAGACACACACCGAGGTCACAGACACACACACCAAGGTCACAAACACACACACCGAGGTCACAAACACACACCGAGGTCACAGACACACACCGAGGTCACAGACACACACACCAAGGTCACAGACACACACACCAAGGTCACAGACACACACCGAGGTCACAGACACACACCGAGGTCACCGACACACACCGAGGTCAGAGAACACACACCGAGGTCACAGACACACACCCAGGTCACAGACACACACCCAGGTCACAGACGCACACCGAGGTAGCAGAACATACACCGAGGTCATAGACACACACCGAGGTCACAGACACACACACCAAGGTCACAAACACACACCGAGGTCACAGACACACACCAAGGTCACAGACACACACACCAAGGTCACAGACACACACACCAAGGTCACAGACACATACCGAGGTCACAGACACACACCGAGTTCACAGACACACACCGAGGTCACCGACACACACCGAGGTCACCGACACACACCGAGGTCAGAGAACACACACCGAGGTCAGAGAACACACACAGAGGTCACAGACACACACCGAGGTCACAGACGCACACCGAGGTCACAGATGCACACAGAGGTCACAGACGCACACAGAGGTCACACACACGCAGAGGTCACAGACACACACCGAGGTCAAAGGTCACACACACAAAGTAGCAGACACACACCAAAGTCACAGACACACACCGAGGTCAAAAGTCACACACCGAGGTCACGACACACACCGAGGTTACAGACGCACACCGAGGTCACAGACGCAGACAGAGGTCACAGACGCAGACAGAGGTCACAGACGCAGACAGAGGTCATAGACACACACAGAGGTCACAGACACACACAGAGGTCACAGACGCAGACAGAGGTCATAGACACACACCGAGGTCACAGACACACAGAGAGGTCACAGACAACACCGAGGTCAAAGGTCACACACAGAAGTCACAGACACACACCGAGGTCAGAGAACACACACCGAGGTCAGAGAACACACACCGAGGACACAGAACAAACACAGAGGTCACAGACACACACCGAGGTCACAGACGCACACAGAGGTCACAGACGCACAAAGAGGTCACAGACGCACACAGAGGTAACAGACGCACACCGAGGTCACAGAACACACAGAGGTCACAGACGCACACAGAGGTCACAGGCACACCGAGGTCAGACACACACTGAGGTCAAAGGTCACACACCGATGTCAGACGCACACCGAGGTCACAGACGCACACAGAGGTCACAGACGCACACAGAGGTCACAGGCACACCAAGTCAGACACACACCGAGGTCAAAGGTCACACACCGATGTCACAGACGCACACCGAGGTCACAGACGCACACAGAGGTCACACACACACCGAGGTCACAGACACACACCGAGGTCACAGACGCACACCGAGGTCACAGACGCACACCGAGGTCACAGACGCACACAAAGGTCACAGACGCACACAAAGGTCACAGACCCACACAGAGGTCACAGACGCAAACCGAGGTCACAGAACACACAGAGGTCACAGACGCACACAGAGGTCACAGAACACACAGAGGTCACAGACACACACAGAGGTCACAGAGGTCACAGACGCACACCGAGGTCACAGACACAAAGAGGTCACAGACACACACCGAGGTCAAAGGTCACACACCGATGTCACAGACACACACCGAGGTCACAAACACACACCTAGGTCACAGACGCACACCGAGGTCACAGACGCACACCAAGGTCAGAGAACACACACCGAGGTCACAGACACACACCGAGGTCACAGACGCAAACCGAGGTCACAGACGCACACAGAGGTCAGAGACGCACACGGAGGTCACAGACACACACAGAGGTCACAGAGACACACAGAGGTCACAGAACACACAGAGGTCACAGACACACCCAGGTCACAGACGCAAACCGAGGTCACAGAACATACACCGAGGTCATAGACACACAACGAGGTCACAGACACACACACCAAGGTCACAAACACACACACCGAGGTCACAAACACACACCGAGGTCACAGACACACACCGAGGTCACAGACACACACACCAAGGTCACAGACACACACACCAAGGTCACAGACACACACACCAAGGTCACAGACACACACCGAGGTCACAGACACACACCGAGGTCACCGACACACACCGAGGTCAGAGAACACACACCGAGGTCACAGACACACACCCAGGTCACAGACGCACACCGAGGTCACAGACGCACACCAAGGTCAGAGAACACACACCGAGGTCACAGACGCAAACCGAGGTCACAGACGCACACAGAGGTCACAGACGCACACAGAGGTCACAGACACACACAGAGGTCACAGACACACACCGAGGTCAGAGAACACACACCGAGGTCACAGACACACACCCAGGTCACAGACGCACACCGAGGTCACAGAACATACACCGAGGTCATAGACACACACCGAGGTCACAAACACACACACCAAGGTCACAAACACACACACCGAGGTCACAAACACACACCGAGGTCACAGACACACACCGAGGTCACAGACACACACACCAAGGTCACAGACACACACCGAGGTCACAGACACACACCGAGGTCACCGACACACACCGAGGTCAGAGAACACACACCGAGGTCACAGACACACACCCAGGTCACAGACGCACACCGAGGTCACAGAACATACACCGAGGTCACAGACGCACACAGAGGTCACAGACACACACACCAAGGTCACAAACACACACCGAGGTCACAGACACACACCGAGGTCACAGACACACACACCAAGGTCACAGACACACACACCAAGGTCACAGACACACACCGAGGTCACAGACACACACCGAGTTCACAGACACACACCGAGGTCACCGACACACACCGAGGTCAGAGAACACACACCGAGGTCAGAGAACACACACAGAGGTCACAGACACACACCGAGGTCACAGACGCACACCGAGGTCACAGACGCGCACAGAGGTCACAGACGCACACAGAGGTCACACACACGCAGAGGTCACAGACAACCGCAGAGGTCACAGACACACACACGAAGTCAGAGACACACACCAAAGTCACACACACACCGAGGTCAAAGGTCACACACCGAGGTCACGACACACACCGAGGTTACAGAACACACACCGAGGTCACAGACGCACACCGAGGTCACAGACACACACAGAGGTCAAAGGTCACACACAGAAGTCACAGACACACAGAGGTCACAGACACACACCGAGGTCAGAGAACACACACCGAGGTCACAGAACAAACACAGAGGTCACAGACACACACCGAGGTCACAGACACACACCGAGGTCACAGACGCACACAGAGGTCACAGACGCACAAAGAGGTCACAGACGCACACAGAGGTCACAGACGCACACAGAGGTCACAGACGCACAACGAGGTCACAGAACACACAGAGGTCACAGACGCACACAGAGGTCACAGAACACACAGAGGTCACAGAACACACAGAGGTCACAGACACACAGAGGTCACAGACACACACAGAGGTCACAGACACACACCTAGGTCACAGACGCACACCGAGGTCACAGACGCACACCGAGGTCACAGAACACACACCGAGGTCAAAGACACACACCGAGGTCACACACGCACACAGAGGTCACACACGCACATAGAGGTCACAGACGCACACAGAGGTCACAGACGTACACCGAGGTCACAGAACACACAGAGGTCACAGACGCACACAGAGGTCACAGAACACACAGAGGTCACAGACACACAGAGGTCACAGACGCACACCGAGGTCACAGACGCACACCGAGGTCACAGAACACACACCGAGGTCACAGAACACACACCGAGGTCACAGACGCACACAGAGGTCACAGACGCACACAGAGGTCACAGACGCACACAGAGGTCACAGACACACACAGAGGTCACAGACACACACCGAGGTCAGACGCACACAGAGGTCAGACGCACACAGAGGTCACAGACACACACCGAGGTCACAGACACACACCGAGGTCACAGACACACACCTAGGTCACAGACACACACCTAGGTCACAGACACACACCGAGGTCACAGACACACACCGAGGTCACAGACACACACCGAGGTCACAGACGCACACCGAGGTCACAGACGCACACCGAGGTCACAGACGCACACCGAGGTCACAGAACACACACCGAGGTCACAGAACACACACCGAGGTCACAGACGCAAACCGAGGTCACAGACGCACACAGAGGTCACAGACGCACACAGAGGTCACAGACACACACAGAGGTCACAGACACACACCAAGGTCAGAGAACACACACCGAGGTCACAGACACACACCCAGGTCACAGACACACACCGAGGTCACAGAACATACACCGAGGTCATAGACACACACCGAGGTCACAGACACACACACCGAGGTCACAAACACACACCGAGGTCACAGACACACACCGAGGTCACAGACACACACACCAAGGTCACAGACACACACACCAAGGTCACAGACACACACCGAGGTCACAGACACACACCGAGGTCACAGACACACACCAAGGTCAGAGAACACACACCGAGGTCAGAGAACACACACAGAGGTCACAGACACACACCGAGGTCACAGACGCACACCGAGGTCACAGACGCACACCGAGGTCACAGACGCACACCGAGGTCACAGACACACACCGAGGTCAAAGGTCACACACACGAAGTCACAGACACACACCGAGGTCAAAGGTCACACACCGAGGTCACGACACACACCGAGGTTACAGAACACACACCGAGGTCACAGACGCACACAGAGGTCACAGACGCACACAGAGGTCACAGACGCAAACCGAGGTCACAGACACACACAGAGGTCACAGACACACACAGAGGTCACAGACACACACAGAAGTCACAGACACACACAGAGGTCACAGACACACACAGAGGTCACAGACACACACCGAGGTCACAGACACACACCGAGGTCACAGACACACACCGAGGTCAGAGAACACACACCGAGGTCAGAGAACACACACCGAGGTCACAGAACACACACAGAGGTCACAGACACACACAGAGGTCACAGATACACAAGGAGACTGGAGAAGTACCTTGAGTGATAGAACGGGGGGCCCTTCCTGTACAGCACTGAAACACAGAACAGACGGGTCTAAACCAGGACTAGACCAGGACTAGACCAGGACTAGACCAGGACGAGGTCTTACTCATGTGGGAGCCGTACTTGGCCCCGGAGCCGGTCTTTGGGATCCATCCTCGGCTTCGGTAAAAGTGATACGCAGCATAAAAACTGTCAAAATCTGGAGAAAACGAACGAAACCTGTTCCACAACTGCAGCACCGAGAGAGGAACCTACCAATGAGAGCAGAGGGAGGTTTAGAAGGACCAATGAGAGCAGAGGGAGGTTTAGAAGGACCAATGAGAGCAGAGGGAGGTTTAGTTCTTTCAGCACATGCTGTTGTTGTTGTTGTTGTTGTTGTTACCTGTCCGTCATACACAGTGAGCACGCCGAGAGCATAAACCAGGAAAAATGCCTGAAACACAAAGACAAATGAGATGAGAATTCCAAATGTGTGAAAAGATTTGACCTGGAACAGAACTGACCTCTTCATGACTGAGCTGCAGAAACTCTGTGACACTGATGGGAACGCGGCGGATCTGTGGACAACTCTGTAACACACAACACGCGTGTAACACACAACACGCATGTAACACACATGTAACACGCATTTAACACGCATGTAACACACGTGTAACACACAACACGCGTGTAACACACAACACGCATGTAACACACAACACGCATGTAACACGCATGTAACACTCAACACGCATGCAACACGCATGTAACACTCAACACGCATGCAACACGCATGTAACACTCAACACGCATGCAACACGCATGTAACACTCAACACGCATGCAACACGCATGCAACACGCATGTAACACACGTGTAACACATGTAACCCACGTGTAACAGACATGTAACACAGAGGTAACACACATGTAACACGCATTTAACACGCATGTAACACACGTGTAACACACAACACGCGTGTAACACACAACACGCATATAACACACAACACGCATGTAACACGCATGTAACACTCAACACGCATGCAACACGCATGTAACACTCAACACGCATGCAACACGCATGTAACACGCATGTAACACTCAACACGCATGCAACACGCATGCAACACGCATGTAACACACGTGTAACACATGTAACCCACGTGTAACAGACATGTAACACAGAGGTAACACACATGTAACACGCATGTAATACGCATGTAATACGCAGGTAACACGCATTTAACCTGTTACCACCCACCTGTCCGCCGGCGAGCATTTTCTATATCTCAATTATTCTCTTACATCATCACTTTTATTTCCGTGGTCAATACCATAAGTTATACATCATTTTAAAGAGTATTTTCTCAACTAAACGAATATGTCATTGATTTACATTGAATAATTTGCCCCAAGAAGCAATTGCCAATAGTTTGTGAGAAAGTCTCAACTTTGACAAACGCATGTCCTGTTTGTGTTTATGACGGAGGAAACGTCTTTAATTCTGTTCATTCTTCTGCTCAGTCTGTCCGTAAGGAAACATTGAAAAACAATATACACTTGTATTTTTACTGGAGTTTTCTGATTTCGAGATATTGTCAAATAAACAAACTTTTCTTCGTTTCTCGCCGGACGACAATGCGCTTGTCCGGCGCATTTCTCCGTCCATAACAAATGACCTGTTTGACCAATAAGATAATGTTGGATATCCTTCTTTTCTTCAGACTGTTACCTACAGAATGAGACCATCCACCAATTTTTCTGTCCACGGGTTTGTTTGCTACAGCCTCCGCAAAAAAAAATGCGCCGCTTGCGACGCACATGTTTCCTCTGTTTACATCTAAATAGCGCCGCATGCTAGCGACGTAGCAGACTTTGAATGACATATTATTCTAGCCAATAAGAATAGCTTTCGAAAGAGAGGCGGGACAAAGGTCTTATTGACACAGAATCTTCTGTATTCTCGTGCGTAAGGCTCCGGGAAGGCTGTAAAGAGCCAGATTTCTCGGCAGGATTTTGCGCATAACGTTTTCTGATTTTATTAGCCTTTTGGACGTGCATTTTGTTAGATATATGTATTATTATACCAATACAAAAATAAAATAAAAATATTATAATTTATTTTATTTTTTTTTCACCTCTATATGGGAAATTCATGGGTAAACTCATATTTACACATTTTCACATATTTTTTTTTTAGCGGTTATAATTGCTATTAGTGGCCTACAAAACATCAAAATGTATGTTTTATGATCATAGAGGAGCTAAAATTGTAATAAAACAGTTTGGCACAGTTGGCACATATTTGGATCACTTGAATATACTTTTTGATACAAAAAGGTCAAAGCACCAAAATGCCTGTTCCTAGAGATCTGAAACTTGACACAGTTGTTGTCAACAAGATAAACATCATGTGCAGTGAACAGCATAAACACAATGAAGTATGTCATGCTCAGGACCATTACAAATTAACAATATTCAGGCGAGACTAAAAAAAGGATGTTTTGTTTATGTTTGGGCCTCTGTAGTGTAAGTTCTGAAGCCCTGACAGTGTGTCATGTGCACATCTGCAGAAACTAGAAGGCCTAAGCTTTCCCATGATGCATCACACTCACATGTGGAACGTAAGATCCTCTTTTAATAAGCAATGACATTTGGGTCCAACCATTGTGCACAGGACCAAATAGGTGGATGGAAACAAGTTCACACACGTGTAATAAACGAACACGCGTGTAACACATGTGTAACAGGCATGTAACACAGAGGTAACGCGCATGTAACACACGTGTAACAGGCATGTAACACACAACGCGCAGGTTTAGTTTAGTTTATTAAGATCCCATTAACTCCTGCAAACCAATTGCTATTCTAGCAGGTAACACGCATGTGACACGCATGTAACAAACACACATGTAACACGCATGTAACACACAAAACGCATGTAACACACAACACGCAGGTAACATGCATGTAACACATGTAAGCCACGTGTAACAGACAAGTAACACGCATGTAATATGCAGGTAACATGCATTTAACACACGTGTAACAAACGAACACGCGTGTAACACATGTGTAACAGGCATGTAACACAGAGGTAACACGTATGTAACAAACGTGTAACACGCATGTAACACACAACGCGCAGGTTTAGTTTATTAAGATCCATTAACTCCTGCAAACCAATTGCTATTCTAGCAGGTAACACGCATGTGACACGCAGGTAACATGCGTGTAACACACAACACACGAGTAACACGCAAACGAGTAACACACACATGTAACACACATGTAACACAAGAGTAACACACATGTAACACACGAGTACCACACACGAGAAACACACACAAGTACCACACACAAGTAACACATACACACGAATAACACACACACACAACACGCATGTAACACACATGAAACACACAAACGAGTAACACACACACACACAAGTAACACACACACACACACACACGAGTAACACAAAAACGAGTAACACACACACACAAGTAACAAACACACACACACACACACACAACACACACACACACACACACACACAAGTAACACGCACACACACACACACACACACACACACACACACACACACACACACACACGAGAAACACACATACAAGTAACACACACTTCACCTCAGCGTCAGAACGAACCAGGACAAAACCAGAACCAGGGATTGAGAATCCTGGGTCTGGACCAGCTCTGGGCTCCTCCTCCGGCCTGGGCTCCTCCTCCGGCCTGGGCTCCTCCTCCGGGCTGGGCTCCTCCTCCGGCCTGGGCTCCTCCTCCGGCCTGGGCTCCTCCTCCGGCCTGGGCTCCTCCTCCGGGCTGGGCTCCTCCTCCGGCCTGGGCTCCTCCTCCGGCCTGGGCTCCTCCTCCGGGCTGGGCTCCTCCTCCGGCCTGGGCTCCTCCTCCGGCCTGGGCTCCTCCTCCGGCCTGGGCTCCTCCTCCGGCCTGGACTCCTCCTCCGGCCTGGACTCCTCCTCCGGCCTGGACTGGATCTGGACCCGGACCTCGTCCACAGTCAGACCTGAGGACACCTGCTCCAGCGTGTGACGGACAGCAGCCTCGTCCAGTCCCTGAGCAGAGAGAGTCTGCCCCGCCCACTGCAGCAGCTCCTCAAATCTGAACACACGAGTAAACGACACGCGAGTAAACAACAAACGAGTAAACGACACGCGAGTAAACGACACGCGAGTAAACGACACGCGAGTAAACGACAAACGAGTAAACGACAAACGAGTAAACGACACGCGAGTAAACGACAAACGAGTAAACGACACACGAGTAAACGACACGCGAGTAAACGACACGCGAGTAAATGACAAACGAGTAAACGACAAACGAGTAAACGACAAACGAGTAAACGACACGCGAGTAAACGACAAACGAGTAAACAACACACGAGTAAACGACACACGAGTAAAAGACACGCGAGTAAACGACACGCGAGTAAACGACACGCGAGTAAACGACACGCGAGTAAACGACAAACGAGTAAACGACAAACGAGTAAACGACAAACGAGTAAACGACAAACGAGTAAACGACACACGAGTAAAAGACACGCGAGTAAAAGACACGCGAGTAAACGACAAACGAGTAAACGACAAACGAGTAAAAGACACGCGAGTAAACGACAAACGAGTAAACGACACGCGAGTAAACGACACGCGAGTAAACGACACGCGAGTAAACGACAAACGAGTAAACGACAAACGAGTAAACGACACGCGAGTAAACGACAAACGAGTAAACGACAAACGAGTAAACGACACGCGAGTAAAAGACACGCGAGTAAACGACAAACGAGTAAACGACACGCGAGTAAACGACACGCGAGTAAACGACACGCGAGTAAACGACAAACGAGTAAACGACAAACGAGTAAACGACACGCGAGTAAACGACAAACGAGTAAACGACACACGAGTAAACGACAAACGAGTAAACGACACGCGAGTAAACGACAAACGAGTAAACGACACACGAGTAAACGACACGCGAGTAAACGACACGCGAGTAAACGACAAACGAGTAAACGACAAACGAGTAAACGACAAACGAGTAAACGACACGCGAGTAAACGACAAACGAGTAAACGACAAACGAGTAAACGACACGCGAGTAAACGACACGCGAGTAAACGACACGCGAGTAAACAACACGCAAGTAAACGACAAACGACACGCGAGTAAACGACAAACGAGTAAACGACAAACGAGTAAACGACAAACGAGTAAACGACAAACGAGTAAACGACACACGCAAGTAAACGACAAACGAGTAAACGACAAACGAGTAAACAACACGCGAGTAAACGACAAACGAGTAAACGAGTAAACGACACGCGAGTAAACGACAAACGAGTAAACGACAAGCGAGTAAACGACACGCGAGTAAACGACAAACGAGTAAACGACAAACGAGTTAACGACACACGAGTAAAAGACACGCGAATAAACGACAAACGAGTAAACGACAAACGAGTAAACGACACGCGAATAAACGACAAACGAGTAAACGAGTAAACAACAAACGAGTAAACGACACGCGAGTAAACGACAAACGGGTAAACGACACGCGAGTAAACGACAAACGAGTAAACGACAAACGAGTAAACGACACGCGAGTAAACGACAAACGACAAACGAGTAAACGACACGCGAGTAAATGACAAACAAGTAAACGACAAACGAGTAAAAGACACGCGAGTAAACGACAAACGAGTAAACGACACGCGAGTAAACGACAAACGACAAACGAGTAAACGACACGCGAGGAAATGACAAACAAGTAAACGACAAACGAGTAAACGACACGCGAGTAAACGACACGCGAGTAAACGACAAACGAGTAAAAGACACGCGAATAAACGACAAACGAGTAAAAGACAAACGAGTAAACGACACACGAATGAACGACAAACGAGTAAACGACAAACGAGTAAACGACAAACGAGTAAACGACAAACGAGTAAACAACACACGAGTAAACGACACGCGAGTAAACGACACGCGAATAAACGACAAACAAGTAAACGACAAACGAGTAAACGACAAACGAGTAAACGACAAACGAGTAAACGACACGCGAGTAAACGACAAACGAGTAAACAACACACGAGTAAACGACACGCGAGTAAACGACACGCGAATAAACGACAAACAAGTAAACGACAAACGAGTAAACGACAAACGAGTAAACGACAAACGAGTAAACGACACGCGAGTAAACGACAAACGAGTAAACAACACACGAGTAAAAGACAAACGAGTAAACGACAAACGAGTTAACGACACACGAGTAAACGACAAACGAGTAAACGACAAACGAGTAAACAACACGCGAGTAAACGACAAACGAGTAAATGACAAACAAGTAAACGACAAACGAGTAAAAGACACGCGAGTAAACGACAAACGACAAACGAGTAAAAGACACGCGAGTAAACGACAAACGAGTAAAAGACAAACGAGTAAACGACAAACGAGTAAAAGACAAACGAGTAAAAGACAAACGAGTAAACGACAAACGAGTAAACAACACACGAGTAAACGACAAACGAGTAAACGACAAACGAGTAAACGACAAACGAGTAAACGACAAACGAGTAAACGACAAACGAGTAAAAGACACGCGAGTAAACGAGTAAATGACAAACGAGTAAACGACACGCGAGTAAACGACAAACGAGTAAACGACAAACGAGTAAAAGACACACGAGTAAACGACAAACGAGTAAACGACAAACGAGTAAACAACACACGAGTAAACGACAAACGAGTAAACGACAAACGAGTAAACGACAAACGAGTAAACGACAAACGAGTAAACAACACACGAGTAAATGACAAACAAGTAAACGACAAACGAGTAAAAGACACGCGAGTAAACGACAAACGACAAACGAGTAAACGACACGCGAGTAAACGACAAACGAGTAAACGACAAACGAGTAAAAGACACGCGAGTAAACGACAAACGAGTAAACGACAAACGAGTAAACGACACACGAGTAAAAGACAAACGAGTAAAAGGCACGCGAGTAAACGAGTAAATGACAAACGAGTAAACGACACGCGAGTAAACGACAAACGAGTAAAAGACAAACGAGTAAAAGACAAACGAGTAAAAGACAAACGAGTAAACGACACGCGAGTAAACGACAAACGAGTAAACGACAAACGAGTAAACGACACGCGAGTAAACGACAAACGAGTAAAAGACACACGAGTAAACGACACACGAGTAAAAGACAAACGAGTAAAAGGCACGCGAGTAAACGACACGCGAGTAAACGACAAACGAGTAAAAGACACACGAGTAAACGACACACGAGTAAAAGACAAACGAGTAAAAGACACACGAGTAAACGACACACGAGTAAAAGACAAACGAGTAAAAGACACACGAGTAAACGACACGCGAGTAAACGACAAACGAGTAAAAGACACACGAGTAAACGACACACGAGTAAAAGACAAACGAGTAAAAGACACACGAGTAAACGACACACGAATGAACGACACACGAGTAAAAGACAAACGAGTAAACAACACGCGAGTAAACGACAAACGAGTAAACGACAAACGAGTAAACGACACGCGAGTAAACGACAAACGAGTAAAAGACACACGAGTAAACGACACACGAGTAAAAGACAAACGAGTAAAAGGCACGCGAGTAAACGAGTAAATGACAAACGAGTAAACGACACGCGAGTAAACGACAAACGAGTAAAAGACAAACGAGTAAAAGACACACGAGTAAACGACACACGAATGAACGACACACGAGTAAACGACACGCGAGTAAAAGACAAACGAGTAAACGACAAACGAGTAAACGACACGCGAGTAAACGACAAACGAGTAAACGACACGCGAGTAAACGACAAACGAGTAATAGACAAACGAGTAAACGACACGCGAGTTTTCTTTCAACAAAAAAACCCTTTGCTTCACCTCGAGGAGGAAACGACAGGCAACATCAGACCTTCATGATCTAAAACACAGAGGAGAAAAAAGGGTCAGAGGTCAGAGGTCAGGGGTCAGAGACTATGGATAAGACTCACTTTTCCATTGGTCAGAAACACTGTGGGCAGGACCAGACTTGGACATAACACCTTTTCCAAAGAAACCCTGAAAGAGACAAAATTCTTGTTTGGACCCGCTTTAGTCCCGCTTTGGACCCGCTTTGGACCCGCTTTAGTCCCGCTTTAGTCCCGGTTTAGTCCCGCTTTAGTCCCGCTTTAGTCCCGCTTTAGTCCCGCTTTAGTCCCGCTTTAGACCCGCTTTAGTCCCGCTTTGGACCCGCTTTGGACCCGCTTTAGTCCCGGTTTAGTCCCGCTTTAGTCCCGCTTTAGACCCGCTTTAGACCCGCTTTAGTCCCGCTCTAGTCCCGCTTTAGTCCCGCTTTAGTCCCGCTTTAGACCCGCTTTAGTCCCGCTTTAGTCCCGCTTTGGACCCGCTTTGGACCCGGTTTAGTCCCGGTTTAGTCCCGCTTTAGTCCCGGTTTAGTCCCGGTTTAGTCCCGCTTTAGTCCCGCTTTAGTCCCGCTTTAGTCCCGCTCTAGTCCCGCTCTAGACCCGCTTTAGTCCCGCTTTAGACCCGCTTTAGTCCCGCTTTGGACCCGCTTTGGACCCGCTTTAGTCCCGGTTTAGTCCCGGTTTAGTCCCGCTTTAGTCCCGCTTTAGTCCCGCTTTAGTCCCGCTTTAGTCCCGCTTTAGACCCGCTTTGGACCCGGTTTAGTCCCGCTTTAGTCCCGCTTTAGTCCCGCTTTAGTCCCGCTTTAGACCCGCTTTAGACCCGCTTTGGACCCGCTTTGGACCCGCTTTGGACCCGCTTTGGACCCGGTTTAGTCCCGGTTTAGTCCCGCTTTAGTCCCGCTTTAGTCCCGCTTTAGTCCCGCTTTAGTCCCGCTTTAGTCCCGCTTTAGTCCCGCTTTAGTCCCGCTTTGGACCCGCTTTGGACCCGCTTTAGTCCCGGTTTAGTCCCGGTTTAGTCCCGCTTTAGTCCCGCTTTAGTCCCGCTTTAGGTTTAGTACCCGTCTGTACAGAATCCTGATATGGTCCGGATTCTGGACCAGAAGTTGTTGGTTGACGAGATCCGCTCTGAACTGGTTCTGGTCCTGGTCCTGGTTCTGTTCCTGGTTCTGGTCCTTGTTCAGGGGAAACGGACCCTCATAGACCTCGTAGACCCGGGGCCGTCTCTTCGGGGCCCGGAACTCAGCCTCCATCACTGAGCTCGCTTCGGGTCTTTCCCCGGGTCTCGGTCACTCTGTCCCCGGGTCTCGGTCACTCTGTCCCCGGGTCTCGGTCACTCTGTCCCCGGGTCTCGGCTCTTCTGTCCCCGGGTCCCAGGTCTCGGTCTATCTTTCTCCGGGTCTCGGCTCTTCTGTCCCCGGGTCTCGGCTCTTCTGTCTCCGGGTCTCGGCTCTTCTGTCCCCGGGTCTGGGGTCTTCTGTCTCCGGGTCTCGGCTCTTCTGTCCCCGGGTCTCGGCTCTTCTGTCTCCGGGTCTCGGCTCTTCTGTCCCCGGGTCTGGGGTCTTCTGTCTCCGGGTCTCGGCTCTTCTGTCCCCGGGTCTCGGCTCTTCTGTCCCCGGGTCTCGGCTCTTCTGTCTCCGGGTCTCGGCTCTTCTGTCCCCGGGTCTCGGCTCTTCTGTCCCCGGGTCTCGGCTCTTCTGTCTCCGGGTTATTCCTCGGCTTTTCTTGGCACCGCACTCCGCATAATATTCACTGTAAACTCTCACGTGTGGTTTGTTTTGGCGGAAGCTGCGCAGGTGTTACACTAAAGTCGATCCGGATAAACGCGGGGAGCATACGGAGGTTCTGCTTCTATTATAATTCAAAATACTTTTACTCAAGAACCTGGATACGAATCCATGCTAAATCTAGTATCAATTAGGGAAAAAAATCACAGGCCAAAATGTAACTTTTCCTGACGTTTTAGAATGATTTTGAGTTTCATCAGAACTAAAATAAGACCTCATGATGAAATTAAAGGTGACATTAGCGAAATATAATATTTTCACGTGGCCACGAAATATTATCACGTTCCCATGTAAACAAATAAAAAATAAAAACAAATTCAGGTGTTGATAAGCTTGAGGGAACGACTTAATTATCTTGACAAATTTCTTGTGGGAATTAGTCATTTTATGATGTATATCATTTTTCTTATTGTATTTTTGACATGCATGTATTGCAGGTGACCACTTGGAGGCGCTCTTAAATAACATATACCAGAAGAACAGTTGAAAGAAAGAACTGTCATGGTGAGGGGGGGCTGGGGATCATCTCCACTGTCTTCTGAGGAACTCCAGGTTGTTACCGCTGCACCAGCCGCTCCACCTCCTGTAGACAGACTCATCCCCGTCCCAGATGAGCCCGATGAGGGTGGTGTTGTCATGGTGATGAGGGTGGTGTTGTCATGGTGATGAGGGTGGTGTTGTCATGGTGATGAGGGTGGTGTTGTCATGGTGATGAGGGTGGAGTCGGTGCTCCTCCTGCAGGTGGAGTCGGGCACGGTGAGCTGGGAGAGCTTGTCCTGGAGCAGAGTAGGAGGTGGTGTTGATCCTCCAGCAGGAGGTCCAGCAGGAGGTCCAGCAGGGCGTCCAGCAGGGGGTCCAGCAGGAGGTCCAGCAGGAGGTCCAGCAGGGGGTCCAGCAGGGGGTCCAGCAGGGGGTCCAGCAGGAGGTCCAGTAGGGGGTCCAGCAGGGGGTCCAGCAGGGGGTCCAGCAGGAGGTCCAGCAGGAGGTCCAGCAGGAGGTCCAGCAGGGGGTCCAGCAGGGGGTCCAGCAGGAGGTCCAGCAGGAGGTCCAGCAGGGGGTCCAGCAGGAGGTCCAGCAGGAGGTCCAGTAGGAGGTCCAGCAGGAGGTCCAGCAGGAGGTCCTGACCTTAATGTCTCTGTGGGAGAAAACTATCCCAGAGAAATTTGCGGATGAAGTGGATTCAATGGAAGAAGAAAACATATTTTGGGAAAGACTGGACACGTCTGTTGTTCCAGGTCAAAGTTTGAATGTGGAGAGAGAAAACTGAGCAGAAAACATCACCAACAACAATACCAACAACAACAATGACAACAACAACAACAACAGGCGTTTTCCTGCAGTGTCTTTTAAGCAGCAGAAAGTGAATTTGAGACGATGGCTCGTTCTGACACACACTGGTCCAGATGAAGGTTCTCCTCTTCTTCTCGTGTTCTCCTCTCCTTCTCGTGTTCTCCTCTCCTTCTCGTGTTCTCCTCTCCTTCTCGTGTTCTCCTCTCCTTCTCGTGTTCTCCTCTCCTTCTCGTGTTCTCCTCTTCTTCTCGTGTTCTCTTCTTCTCGTGTTCTCTTCTTCTCGTGTTCTCTTCTTCTCATGATCTCCTCTCCTTCTCGTGTTCTCCTCTCCTTCTCATGATCTCCTCTTCTTCTCGTGTTCTCCTCTTCTTCTCATGATCTCTTCTTCTCGTGTTCTCTTCTTCTCGTGTTCTCTTCTTCTCGTGTTCTCTTCTTCTCATGATCTCCTCTCCTTCTCGTGTTCTCCTCTCCTTCTCGTGTTCTCCTCTCCTTCTCGTGTTCTCCTCTCCTTCTCGTGTTCTCCTCTTCTTCTCGTGATCTCCTCTTCTTCTCATGATCTCCTCTTCTTCTCATGATCTCCTCTTCTCGTGTTCTCTTCTTCTCGTGTTCTCTTCTTCTCGTGTTCTCTTCTTCTCGTGTTCTCTTCTTCTCGTGTTCTCTTCTTCTCGTGTTCTCCTCTTCTTCTCGTGATCTCCTCTTCTTCTCGTGATCTCCTCTTCTTCTCGTGTTCTCCTCTTCTTCTCGTGTTCTCCTCTTCTTCTCGTGTTCTCCTCTTCTTCTCGTGTTCTCCTCTTCTCGTGATCTCCTCTTCTTCTCGTGTTCTCCTCTTCTTCTCGTGTTCTCCTCTTCTTCTCGTGTTCTCCTCCTCTTCTCGTGATCTCCTCTTCTTCTCGTGTTCTCCTCTTCTTCTCGTGTTCTCCTCTTCTTCTCGTGTTCTCATCTTCTTCTCGTGATCTCATCTTCTTCTCGTGATCTCATCTTCTTCTCGTGATCTCCTCTTCTTCTCGTGATCTCCTCTTCTTCTCGTGATCTCCTCTTCTTCTCGTGATCTCCTCTTCTTCTCGTGTTCTCCTTCTTCTCGTGTTCTCCTCTTCTTCTCGTGATCTCCTCTTCTTCTCGTGTTCTCCTCTTCTTCTCGTGTTCTCCTCTTCTTCTCGTGATCTCCTCTTCTTCTCGTGATCTCCTCTTCTTCTCGTGTTCTCTTCTTCTCGTGATCTCCTCTTCTTCTCGTGATCTCTTCTTCTCGTGATCTCTTCTTCTCGTGATCTCCTCTTCTTCTCGTGATCTCCTCTTCTTCTCGTGATCTCTTCTTCTCGTGTTCTCCTCTTCTTCTCGTGATCTCCTCTTCTTCTCGTGTTCTCCTCTTCTTCTCGTGATCTCCTCTTCTTCTCGTGATCTCCTCTTCTTCTCGTGATCTCCTCTTCTTCTCGTGATCTCCTCTTCTTCTCGTGATCTCCTCTTCTTCTCGTGATCTCCTCTTCTTCTCGTGATCTCCTCTTCTTCTCGTGATCTCCTCTTCTTCTCGTGTTCTCCTCTTCTTCTCGTGATCTCATCTTCTTCTCGTGATCTCATCTTCTTCTCGTGATCTCCTCTTCTTCTCGTGATCTCCTCTTCTTCTCGTGTTCTCCTCTTCTTCTCGTGTTCTCCTCTTCTTCTCGTGATCTCCTCTTCTTCTCGTGATCTCCTCTTCTTCTCGTGTTCTCCTCTTCTTCTCGTGTTCTCCTCTTCTTCTCGTGTTCTCCTCTTCTTCTCGTGTTCTCTTCTTCTCGTGTTCTCCTCTTCTTCTCGTGTTCTCTTCTTCTCATGTTCTCATCTTCTTCTCGTGTTCTCATCTTCTTCTCGTGTTCTCATCTTCTTCTCGTGTTCTCATCTTCTTCTCATGTCCTCCTCTTCTTCTCATGTCCTTCTCCTCTTCTCGTGATCTCCTCTTCTTCTCATGTTCTCATCTTCTTCTCATGTTCTCCTCTTCTTCTCATGTTCTCATCTTCTTCTCATGTTCTCCTCTTCTTCTCATGTTCTCATCTTCTTCTCGTGTTCTCATCTTCTTCTCGTGTTCTCATCTTCTTCTCATGTCCTCTTCTTCTCATGTCCTTCTCCTCTTCTCGTGATCTCCTCTTCTTCTCATGTTCTCATCTTCTTCTCATGTTCTCCTCTTCTTCTCATGTTCTCATCTTCTTCTCGTGTTCTCATCTTCTTCTCGTGTTCTCATCTTCTTCTCATGTCCTCCTCTTCTTCTCATGTCCTCCTCCTCTTCTCGTGATCTCCTCTTCTTCTCGTGTTCTCCTCTTCTTCTCATGATCTCCTCTTCTTCGACCAGGATACCCAACCACCGGACCAGGGACCCCAACCACAGGGACCCCAACCACCGGACCAGGGACTTCAACCACCGGACAGGGACCCCAACCACCGGACAGGGACCCCAACCACCGGACCAGGGACCCCAACCACCGGACAGGGACCCCAACCCGGACCAGGGACCCCAACCACCGGACCAGGGACCCCAACCACCGGACCAGGGACCCCAACCACAGGGACCCCAACCACCGGACCAGGGACTTCAACCACCGGCCAGGGACCCCAACCACAGGGACCCCAACCACCGGACCAGGGACCCCAACCACCGGACCAGGGACCCCAACCAGGGACCCCAACCACCGGACAGGGACCCCAACCACCGGACAGGGACCCCAACCACCGGACAGGGACCCCAACCACCGGACAGGGACCCCAACCCGGACCAGGGACCCCAACCACCGGACCAGGGACCCCACCCACGGGACAGGGACCCCAACCCGGACCAGGGACCCCAACCACCGTGTAGCATATGTGAGAATATGCCACTGGGCTAGATCAGAAGGTTGGACTCAGGGAGGTGCATGTAAGCAATAATACAAAAAACAGCGAATCAAAGTGCGGCTGTGCCTTATATATTTACAGTGACCAACATACCAATATTTACAATATATACAATCTGCAGATTTCCAATGGTATACTGAAGCGTATTACAATTTCTGGTGGTATCAATAACAATCCAAGTTTCAATCATGTTCAGTGCAAGACATCCACGGTAGAAAGCACACACACTCATAGTAACACTTGCACATCTCAATGAAAATAGTACAAATGTCCATAAAAGAAGCAACCGAGTTCTTGTATTGTCCAAAAATATAGCGCTGTGACTGAGGGGAGAGTTCACAAGGTGTGTGGTGTCTTTCGGGTGGGAGTGGACGGCTGAATCAGCCCCTACCACACCGCAGGTGGCTCATGTTGGAAAGTTTGTAGTTTTGTAATGTTCAGTGTTCAGTTCTGGTTCTGGGTCCAGGCTGGTCTCAGCTCGCCATCAAGTTAATCCTTCCTTCTGGTACCCCACTGGGCACACTGGTACCCCACTGGGCACACCTGGTACCCCACTGGGCAAACCTGCGATCAATAAACAGGTGCATCAGTGTAATGCCCAACATTTAGCTAGCTTCTAGGTTCTTTGGTTCATCTCTTTAAATTACAAGTAATGCAGTAAATACTTATTACATTCAGTTGTACAAATACATTTAAATAAACACTTGAATAAATACCTGTTTAGATAAATAATCTGTTGGCACGGCAATGAATATATATCAATAATCAAAGCAATATGCATCACAACAAGAAGACACAGACAGACAACTCAGACAGACTCACCAAATTCCACGTTTTCCTGCGCGCTACGAGTCCAGCATCAGCGGCAGTTGATAAAGCGTCTATTAACATACACGAGTTTAAAACCGGCGATATTTAAGATGATTAAAAAGCGGGTGTTTGTTGCAAAGCGTACCTGGTTCAGCCGTCCTGTCGCCTCTCCCAACCCCGTGCCCGGAGAGGCACACAGGAAGCTGCGTGCGTGACGCGCAACATACGTAAACCACGTGGCAAGAAGGGGTATTGGGAGTTGTAGTTTTTTTTCCTATTTGCAATAAAAGTACGTGGGTTACATCCGGACCAGGGACCCCACCCACGGGACAGGGACCCCAACCCGGACCAGGGACCCCAACCACCGGACCAGGGACCCCAACCACCGGACAGGGACCCCAACCACCGGACCAGGGACCCCAACCACCGGACAGGGACCCCAACCACCAGACCAGGGACCCCAACCACCGGACAGGGACCCCAACCACCGGACAGGGACCCCAACCACCAGACCAGGGTCCCCAACCACCGGACCAGGGACCCCAACCACCGGACCAGGGACCCCAACCACCGGACAGGGACCCCAACCACCAGACCAGGGTCCCCAACCACCAGACCAGGGTCCCCAACCACCGGACCAGGGACCCCAACCACCGGACCAGGGTCCGGTACCGGTCCGTATAGCATTTGCTACCGAGCCGCACAAAAACAGTAGCTCATTGATCAGCGACTGCATCTTATGTCGTTATTATTATCGTATTGAATGATGTTAAAGTTTTTAACCTAGTCAAAGCTTTGTGAACAGGCCGAGCACAAGGGCTGAACTTAGATGCTTGTCCAGAGTGTGAGTTACGAGAGACGCTGCACAATTTCAGTGAAAGGGAATCGAGACATATTCAATCTGCTCAACAAACTTCATTCGTCACTTCAAGGAAAAATGACAACTTTGTTCAAGTTGGCAGATGAAATAGCTGCATTCAAAGCCAAAATGGAAATGTGGGGGCAGCGAGTGGATTGAGGTGGTATGACATCAAACATTAGCGACACGTCACCCGGGCCAGCGTTCTCCAGCTGCTACACGACCACCTGCTTTTACTTTGAGCTCTACTTCCCGCGCATAAAAGATCCACAAACTGCAGACGGCTCCACGACCCATTTGACCCTTAAACCGGGCGAATCGAGCACGTTTGTGCAACAAGAGGATCCTGTGCAACAAGAGGATCCTGTGCAACAAGAGGATCCTGTGCAACAAGAGGATCCTGTGCAACAAGAGGATCCTGTGCAACAAGAGGATCAGCTGTTGGAGATGACGGTCTTAAACGTATGTTTGAGGCAAATACTCTCGTTCTGGATGAAAATCAAGGCAGAATATTAGAGCTCTAAAAACCACCGTCTCATCTGTTCCAAGTGGCTTTTCTGCAGCAACAAGAGAACTGGACTTAAACACTCTGTCCCATCACCCGAGGTCCCATCACCCGAGGTCCCATCACCCGAGGTCCCATCACCCGAGGTCCCATCACCCGAGGTCCCATCACCCCGAAGTCCTATCACCCGAGGTCCCATCACCCCGAGGTCCCATCACCCCGAGGTCCCATCACCCGAGGTCCCATCACCCCGAGGTCCCATCACCCCGAGGTCCCATCACCCCGAAGTCCTATCACCCGAGGTCCCATCACCCGAGGTCCCATCACCCGAGGTCCCATCACCCGAGGTCCCATCACCCCGAGGTCCCATCACCCGAGGTCCCATCACCCCGAGGTCCCATCACCCCGAGGTCCCATCACCCCGAAGTCCTATCACCCGAGGTCCCATCACCCGAGGTCCCATCACCCGAGGTCCCATCACCCCGAGGTCCCATCACCCCGAGGTCCCATCACCCCGAGGTCCCATCACCCGAGGTCCCATCACCCCGAGGTCCCATCACCTGAGGTCCCATCACCCCAAGGTCCCATCACCCCGAGGTCCCATCACCCGAGGTCCCATCCCCCAAGGTCCCATCACCCTGAGGTCCCATCACCCCAGGTCCCATCACCCTGAGGTCCCATCACCCGAGGTCCCATCACCCCGAGGTCCCATCACCCAAGGTCCCATCACCCCGAGGTCCCATCACCCGAGGTCCCATCACCCCGAGGTCCCATCACCCGAGGTCCCATCCCCCCGAGGTCCCATCCCCCGAGGTCCCATCACCCTGAGGTCCCATCACCCAAGGTCCCATCACCCCGAGGTCCCATCACCTGAGGTCCCATCACCCGAGGTCACATCCCCCCGAGGTCCCATCCCCCGAGGTCCCATCACCCTGAGGTCCCATCACCCGAGGTCCCATCCCCCCGAGGTCCCATCCCCCGAGGTCCCATCACCCTGAGGCCCCATCACCCCAGGTCCCATCACCCCGAGGTCCCATCACCCTGAGGTCCCATCACCCTGAGGTCCCATCACCCCGAGATCCCATCACCCGAGGTCCCATCACCCGAAGTCCCATCACCCCGAGGTCCGATCACCCCGAGGTCCCATCACCCGAGGTCCCATCACGAAACGAGTCCCATCACCCGAGGTCCCATCACCCCGAGGTCCCATCACCCCGAAGTCCTATCACCCCGAGGTCCCATCAACCGAGGTCCCATCACCCGAGGTCCCATCCCCCGAGGTCCCATCCCCCGAGGTCCCATCACCCTGAGGTCCCATCACCCCTGGTCCCATCACCCCTGGTCCCATCACCCGAGGTCCCATCCCCCCGAGGTCCCATCCCCCGAGGTCCCATCACCCTGAGGTCCCATCACCCCGAGGTCCCATGCCCCTGAGGTCCCATCACCCCGAGGTCCCATCACCCTGAGGTCCCATCACCCTGAGGTCCCATCCCCCGAGGTCCCATCACCCTGAGGTCCCATCACCCTGAGGTCCCATCACCCCGAGGTCCCATCACCCTGAGGTCCCATCACCCTGAGGTCCCATCACCCCGAGGTCCCATCACCCCGAGGTCCCATCACCCTGAGGTCCCATCACCCTGAGGTCCCATCACCCCGAGGTCCCATCACCCTGAGGTCCCATCACCCTGAGGTCCCATCCCCCGAGGTCCCATCACCCTGAGGTCCCATCACCCTGAGGTCCCATCACCCCGAGGTCCCATCACCCCGAGGTCCCATCACCCTGAGGTCCCATCACCCCGAGGTCCCATCACCCTGAGGTCCCATCACTCTCTCGGTTCGTGGTGGAAAAAAGGCTGAGGACTGATCTATGATTTGTGTGTGTATATTTTTATTTGAACAAATTCAGAGGTCAAAGGTCAGGAGTGAGAATTCAGGGGTCAGAGGTCAGGGGTCCAGAGTGAGAAGCCAGAGGTCCGGAGTGAGAAGTCAGGGGGCAGAGGTCAGAGGTCAGGGGTCCGGAGTGAGAAGTCAGGGGGCAGAGGTCAGAGGTCAGGGGTCCGGAGTGAGAAGTCAGGGGTCCGGGGTCCGGAGTGAGAAGTCAGGGGTCCGGGGTCCGGAGTGAGAAGTCAGGGGTCAGAGGTCCGGAGTGAGAAGTCAGGGGTCCGGAGTGGGAAGTCAGGGGTCAGAGGTCAGGGGTCAGAGGTCCGGAGTGAGAAGTCAGGGGTCAGAGGTCAGGGGTCCGGAGTGAAAAGCCAGAGGTCCGGAGTGAGAAGTCAGGGGGCAGAGGTCAGAGGTCAGGGGTCCGGAGTGAGAAGTCAGGGGGCAGAGGTCAGGGGTCCGGAGTGAGAAGTCAGGGGTCCGGGGTCCGGAGTGAGAAGTCAGGGGTCCGGGGTCCGGAGTGAGAAGTCAGGGGTCAGAGGTCCGGAGTGAGAAGTCAGGGGTCCGGGGTCCGGAGTGAGAAGTCAGGGGTCCGGGGTCCGGAGTGAGAAGTCAGGGGTCAGAGGTCCGGAGTGAGAAGTCAGGGGTCAGAGGTCAGGGGTCCGGAGTGAAAAGTCAGTGGTCCGGAGTGAGAAGTCAGCGGTCCGGAGTGAGAGGTCAGGGGTCAGAGATCAGGGGTCAGAGGTCAGGGGTCCGGAGTGAGAAGTCCCAAAGACGTGATTGTCAGATTAATACAACAAGTTTACAAAAAACACTAATAATGACAAGGAGACTATGACATCATCACATTTCAGGCCCCGCCTCTATCTGAGACTATGACATCATCACATTTCAGTTTATTTAAAACACCAAAATTTTAAACAATCATAAAAAAAAGGAAAAAAAAAGGGTGGTATATTTATTGTATGAATTCAATTTTTTGGTCTTGTTTACAGTTTGGTTGCTATGGTAACAGTTGTGTCGCATGAGCTGCCCTTGGCCAACAGCAAGTCACATTTAAACTGGCCCTGGTCCTGGTCCTGGTCCTGGTCCTGACTCTGGTCCTGGTCCTGGTCCTGGTCCTGGTCCTGACTCTGGTCCTGGTCCTGGTCCTGGTCCTGGTCCTGGTCCTGGTCCTGGTCCTGGTCCTGGTCCTGGTCTAGTCCTGGTCCTGGTCTAGTCCTGGTCCTGGTCTTCAGGAGGGTCCAGGGCATAGCTGCCCTCTCGCTCCAGCCTCCTGTAGATGGCGCTGTGCTTCCACAGCCTCTTCATCTGAGGCAGGATGTGGCTCTGGATGAACGACTCTCGAGTCTGACGACTTTGGCCCAGAAGCTCCAGAACCAGGTTCACGAAGTCCAGACAGAAGCTGAAGCAGTTATGAGTCTGATCATCGAACCTGCAGAGACACACACAGTACTCACAAATACTCACACAGTACTCACAAATACTCACACAGTACTCACAAATACTCACACAGTACTCACACAGTACTCACAAATACTCACACAGTACTCACAGATACTCACAAAGTACTCACAAAGTACTCACACAGTACTCACACAGTACTCACAAAGTACTCACACAGTACTCACAAATACTCACACAGTACTCACAAATACTCACACAGTACTCACAAATACTCACACAGTACTCACACAGTACTCACAAATACTCACACAGTACTCACAGATACTCACAAAGTACTCACAAAGTACTCACACAGTACTCACACAGTACTCACAAAGTACTCACACAGTACTCACAAATACTCACACAGTACTCACAAATACTCACACAGTACTCACACAGTACTCACAAAGTACTCACACAGTACTCACACAGTACTCACAAAGTACTCACAAAGTACTCACACAGTACTCACAAAGTACTCACACAGTACTCACAAAGTACTCACAAAGTACTCACAAAGTACTCATAAAATACTCACACAGTACTCACACAGTACTCACGAAGTACTCACACAGTACTCACACAGTACTCACAAAGTACTCACACAGCACTCACACAGTACTCACAAAGTACTCACAAAGTACTCACAAAACACACAAAGTACTCACACAGTACTCACAAAGTACACAGAGTACTCACAAAGTACTCACAAATACTCACACAGTACTCACGCAGTACTCACGAAGTACTCACACAGTACTCACACAGTACTCAAAAAGTACTGACACAGTACTCACACACTACTCTCAATACTCACAAAGTACTCACACAGTACTCACACAGTACTCACAAAGTACTCACACAGTACTCACAAAGTACTCACAAAGTACTCACAAATACTCACAAAGTACTCACACAGTACTCACACAGTACTCACAAAGTACTCACAAAGTACTCACAAAACACACAAAGTACTCACACAGTACTCACAAAGTACACACAGTACTCACAAAGTACTCACAAATACTCACACAGTACTCACGCAGTACTCACGAAGTACTCACACAGTACTCACACAGTACTCAAAAAGTACTGACACAGTACTCACACACTACTCTCAATACTCACAAAGTACTCACACAGTACTCACAAAGTATTCACAAATACTCACAAAGTACTCACACAGTACTCACAAAGTACACACAAAGTACTCACAGATACTCACAAAGTACTCACAAAGTACTCAAAAAGTACTCACAAAGTACTCACAAAGTACTCACACAGTACTCACAAAACACACAAAGTACTCACAAAGTACACACAAAACACACAAAGGCAAGTTTATTTGTGGCACGTTTCATGAGGCAGTTCAAAGCTTCACAGCAGAAAAAATCATTAAAATCACAAAGAAACGACAGAAACAGAAACAATCAAATGAACAAAATAAAAAAAAACATTTGGACAAATCCAAATGTATCGGACACATCCACAGCATTCCAGTTGTGACAGGCGTCTCCGGGATGTGACAGGCGTCTCCGGATGTGACAGGCATCTCCGGATGTGACAGGCGTCTCCGGATGTGACAGGCGTCTCCGGGATGTGACAGGCGTCTCCGGATGTGACAGGCATCTCCGGATGTGACAGGCGTCTCCGGGATGTGACAGGCGTCTCCGGATGTGACAGGCGTCTCCG
This sequence comes from Eucyclogobius newberryi, assembly GCF_026437365.1. Taxonomy (NCBI): domain Eukaryota; kingdom Metazoa; phylum Chordata; class Actinopteri; order Gobiiformes; family Gobiidae; genus Eucyclogobius; species Eucyclogobius newberryi. The sequence continues at coordinate 37,805,774 of NW_027315735.1, read as the reverse complement.
GATGTGACAGGCGTCTCCGGGATGTGAGAGGCGTCTCCGGGATGTGACAGGCGTCTCCGGATGTGACAGGCGTCTCCGGATGTGACAGGCGTCTCCGGATGTGACAGGCGTCTCCGGGATGTGACAGGCATCTCCGGATGTGACAGGCGTCTCCGGGATGTGACAGGCGTCTCCGGATGTGACAGGCGGGATGTGACAGGCGTCTCCGGATGTGACAGGCGTCTCCGGATGTGACAGGCGTCTCCGGATGTGACAGGCGTCTCCGGGATGTGACAGGTGTCTCCGGATGTGACAGGCGTCTCCGGATGTGACAGGCGTCTCCGGGATGTGACAGGCGTCTCCGGGATGTGACAGGGGTCTCCGGATGTGACAGGCGTCTCCGGGATGTGACAGGCGTCTCCGGGATGTGACAGGCGTCTCCGGGATGTGACAGGCGTCTCCGGGTGTGACAGGCGTCTCCGGATGTGACAGGCGTCTCCGGGATGTGACAGGCGTCTCCGGATGTGACAGGCGTCTCCGGGATGTGACAGGCGTCTCCGGGATGTGACAGGCGTCTCCGGGATGTGACAGGCGTCTCCGGATGTGACAGGCGTCTCCGGGATGTGACAGGCGTCTCCGGGATGTGACAGGCGTCTCCGGATGTGACAGGCGTCTCCGGGATGTGACAGGCGTCTCCGGATGTGACAGGCGTCTCCGGATGTGACAGGCGTCTCCGGGATGTGACAGGCGTCTCCGGGATGTGACAGGCGTCTCCGGATGTGACAGGCGTCACATCACTTTTAGATTGATTTGTTCCCATATCCGCGCGCTTTCTGCCTCTGCAGACGTCTGTGCTGAGCGTATGTGTCTTTGACCACGCCTCTCTGGGACACGACTCCTTCTGATGTGTGTTTGTGTCTTTAACGACAGTGTGTGTTCTGACCCTGTCTCCAGTGTGTCTGACCCTGTCCCCAGTGTGAGTTCTGACCCTGTCCCCAGTGTGTCTGACCCTGTCTCCAGTGTGTCTGACTCTGTCCCCAGTGTGTCTGACCCTGTCCCCAGTGTGTCTGACCCTGTCTCCAGTGTGTCTGACCCTGTCTCCAGTGTGTCTGACCCTGTCTCCAGTGTGTCCGACCCTGTCCCCAGTGTGAGTTCTGACCGTGTCCCCAGTGTGTCTGACCCTGTCCCCAGTGTGTGTTCTGAACCTGTCCCCAGTGTGTCTGAACCTGTCCCCAGTGTGTGTTCTGAACCTGTCCCCAGTGTGTCTGAACCTGTCCCCAGTGTGTGTTCTGACCCTGTCCCCAGTGTGTCTGACCCTGTCCCCAGTGTGTGTTCTGACCCTGTCCCCAGCGTGTGTTCTGACCCTGTCCCCAGTGTGTCTGACCTTGTCCCCCAGTGTGTCTGACCCTGTCCCCAGTGTGTCTGACCCTGTCCCCAGTGTGTCTGACCTTGTCCCCAGTGTGTCTGACCCTGTCCCCAGTGTGTCCGACCTTGTCCCCAGTGTGTCTGACCCTGTCCCCAGTGTGTCTGACCGTGTCTCCAGCGTGTGTTCTGACCCTGTCCCCAGTGTGTCTGACCCTGTCCCCAGTCTGTGTTCTGACCCTGTCCCCAGTGTGTCTGACCCTGTCCCCAGTGTGTCTGACCTTGTCCCCAGTGTGTCTGACCCTGTCCCCAGTGTGTCTGACCCTGTCCCCAGTGTGAGTTCTGACCCTGTCCCCAGTGTGTCTGACCCTGTCCCCAGTGTGAGTTCTGACCCTGTCCCCAGTGTGTCTGACCCTGTCCCCAGTGTGTCTGACCCTGTGTCCAGTGTGTCTGACCCTGTGTCCAGTGTGTCTGACCCTGTCCCCAGTGTGTGTTCTGACCCTGTCCCCAGTGTGTCTGAACTTGTCCCCAGTGTGTCTGACATTGTCCCCAGTGTGTCTGACCCTGTCCCCAGTGTGTCTGACCCTGTCCCCAGTGTGTCTGACCCTGTCCCCAGTGTGTGTTCTGACCCTGTCCCCAGTGTGTCTGACCCTGTCCCCAGTGTGTGACCCTGTCCCCAGTGTGTCTGACCCTGTCCCCAGTGTGTGTTCTGACCTTGTCCCCAGTGTGTCTGACCCTGTCCCCAGCGTGTCTGGCACCAGCAGGAGGCCGGTCCATGTTTAGTCCTGACTCTGGCACCAGCAGGAGGCCGGTCCATGTTTAGTCCTGACTCTGGCACCAGCAGGAGGCCGCTCCATGTTTAGTCCTGACTCTGGCACCAGCAGGAGGCCGGTCCATGTTTAGTCCTGACTCTGGGCACCAGCAGGAGGCCGGTCCATGTTTAGTCTTGACTCTGGCACCAGCAGGAGGCCGGTCCATGTTTAGTCCTGACTCTGGGCACCAGCAGGAGGCCGGTCCCTGAGGTCCTCAGAGTCCGAGATGGTTCATATGGCACTAACATATCCAAGATGTACTTTGGTGCTAGGCCATGGAGAGACTTGTACACAAGCAGAGCTGCTTTAAAGTCTATTCTCTGAGCCACAGGGGGCAGTGCAGAGACCTGAGAACAGGACTAATGTGATCATACTTCCTGGTTCTAGTCAGGACTAATGTGATGGTACTTCCTGGTTCTAGTCAGGACTAATGTGATGTACTTCCTGGTTCTAGTCAGGACTAATGTGATGTACTTCCTGGTTCTAGTCAGGACTAATGTGATGGTACTTCCTGGTTCTAGTCAGGACTAATGTGATGTACTTCCTGGTTCTAGTCAGGACTAATGTGATGGTACTTCCTGGTTCTAGTCAGGACTAATGTGATGGCACTTCCTGGTTCTAGTCAGGACTAATGTGATGTACTTCCTGGTTCTAGTCAGGACTAATGTGATGTACTTCCTGGTTCTAGTCAGGACTAATGTGATGGTACTTCCTGGTTCTAGTCAGGACTAATGTGATGTACTTCCTGGTTCTAGTCAGGACTAATGTGATCATACTTCCTGGTTCTAGTCAGGACTAATGTGATGGTACTTCCTGGTTCTAGTCAGGACTAATGTGATGGTACTTCCTGGTTCTTGTCAGGACTAATGTGATGGTACTTCTTGGTTCTAGTCAGGACTAATGTGATGTACTTCCTGGTTCTAGTCAGGACTAATGTGATGGTACTTCCTGGTTCTAGTCAGGACTAATGTGACGGTACTTCCTGGTTCTAGTCAGGACTAATGTGATGGTACTTCCTGGTTCTAGTCAGGACTAATGTGATGGTACTTCCTGGTTCTAGTCAGGACTAATGTGATGGTACTTCCTGGTTCTAGTCAGGACTAATGTGATGGTACTTCCTGGTTCTAGTCAGGACTAATGTGATGTACTTCCTGGTTCTAGTCAGGACTAATGTGATGTACTTCCTGGTTCTAGTCAGGACTAATGTGATGTACTTCCTGGTTCTAGTCAGGACTAATGTGATGGTACTTCCTGGTTCTAGTCAGGACTAATGTGATGTACTTCCTGGTTCTAGTCAGGACTAATGTGATGGTACTTCCTGGTTCTAGTCAGGACTAATGTGATGTACTTCCTGGTTCTAGTCAGGACTAATGTGATCATACTTCCTGGTTCTAGTCAGGACTAATGTGATGGTACTTCCTGGTTCTAGTCAGGACTAATGTGATGGTACTTCCTGGTTCTAGTCAGGACTAATGTGATGGTACTTCCTGGTTCTAGTCAGGACTAATGTGATGGCACTTCCTGGTTCTAGTCAGGACTAATGTGATGTACTTCCTGGTTCTAGTCAGGACTAATGTGATGGTACTTCCTGGTTCTAGTCAGGACTAATGTGATGTACTTCCTGGTTCTAGTCAGGACTAATGTGATGGTACTTCCTGGTTCTAGTCAGGACTAATGTGATGGTACTTCCTGGTTCTAGTCAGGACTAATGTGATGGTACTTCCTGGTTCTAGTCAGGACTAATGTGATCATACTTCCTGGTTCTAGTCAGGACTAATGTGATGGTACTTCCTGGTTCTAGTCAGGACTAATGTGATGGTACTTCCTGGTTCTAGTCAGGACTAATGTGATGTACTTCCTGGTTCTAGTCAGGACTAATGTGATGGTACTTCCTGGTTCTATTCAGGACTAATGTGATGTACTTCCTGGTTCTAGTCAGGACTAATGTGATGGTACTTCCTGGTTCTAGTCAGGACTAATGTGATGTACTTCCTGGTTCTAGTCAGGACTAATGTGATGGTACTTCCTGGTTCTAGTCAGGACTAATGTGATGTACTTTCTGGTTCTAGTCAGGACTAATGTGATTATACTTCCTGGTTCTAGTCAGGACTAATGTGATGTACTTCCTGGTTCTAGTCAGGACTAATGTGATGGTACTTCCTGGTTCTAGTCAGGACTAATGTGATGGTACTTCCTGGTTCTAGTCAGGACTAATGTGATGGTACTTCCTGGTTCTAGTCAGGACTAATGTGATGGTACTTCCTGGTTCTAGTCAGGACTAATGTGACGGTACTTCCTGGTTCTAGTCAGGACTAATGTGATGGTACTTCCTGGTTCTAGTCAGGACTAATGTGATGGTACTTCCTGGTTCTAGTCAGGACTAATGTGATCATACTTCCTGGTTCTAGTCAGGACTAATGTGATGTACTTCCTGGTTCTAGTCAGGACTAATGTGATGGTACTTCCTGGTTCTAGTCAGGACTAATGTGATGGTACTTCTTGGTTCTATTCAGGACTAATGTGATGGTACTTCCTGGTTCTAGTCAGGACTAATGTGATGGTACTTCTTGGTTCTAGTCAGGACTAATGTGATGGTACTTCCTGGTTCTAGTCAGGACTAATGTGATGGTACTTCTTGGTTCTAGTCAGGACTAATGTGATGGTACTTCCTGGTTCTAGTCAGGACTAATGTGATGTACTTCCTGGTTCTAGTCAGGACTAATGTGATCATACTTCCTGGTTCTAGTCAGGACTAATGTGATGTACTTCCTGGTTCTAGTCAGGACTAATGTGATGGTACTTCCTGGTTCTAGTCAGGACTAATGTGATGGTACTTCCTGGTTCTAGTCAGGACTAATGTGATGGTACTTCCTGGTTCTAGTCAGGACTAATGTGATGGTACTTCCTGGTTCTAGTCAGGACTAATGTGACGGTACTTCCTGGTTCTAGTCAGGACTAATGTGATGGTACTTCCTGGTTCTAGTCAGGACTAATGTGATGGTACTTCCTGGTTCTAGTCAGGACTAATGTGATCATACTTCCTGGTTCTAGTCAGGACTAATGTGATGTACTTCCTGGTTCTAGTCAGGACTAATGTGATGGTACTTCCTGGTTCTAGTCAGGACTAATGTGACGGTACTTCCTGGTTCTAGTCAGGACTAATGTGATGTACTTCCTGGTTCTAGTCAGGACTAATGTGATGGTACTTCCTGGTTCTAGTCAGGACTAATGTGATGGTACTTCTTGGTTCTAGTCAGGACTAATGTGATGGTACTTCTTGGTTCTAGTCAGGGTTAGGGTTAGGGTTTGGAGAGACCAGTGAGGAGACTGTTACAGTCTAATCTACTGGAGACAAACACATGGATAAATCGCGCTAAATCTGGTTTTAACACTATATTTTTGATGTTTTTAGATGTAAAAAGCTGCTGATGTTATTGATCTGATCTGTTAAAGTCTGAGTTCATTATTACCTCCAGATTTATCACTTGATTTGTAGGTTTTAGAGCGAGACTCTGGAGGTGACGCTGACACACAAAGTACTCACAAAACCCACAAAACTCACAAAACACACAAAACTCACAAAATACTCACAAAACACACAAAGTACTCACAACATACATAAAACACACAAAGTACACACAAAACACACAAAATACTCACAAAACACACAAAACACACAAAACACACAAAACACACGAAATACTCACAAAACACACAAAGTACTCACAACATACATAAAACACACAAAGTACACACAAAACTCACAAAGTACTCACAACATACATAAAACACACAAAGTACACACAAAACACACAAAACACACAAAACACACAAAACACACAAAACAGACAAAACACACAAGACTCACAAAGTACTCACAAAGTACACACAAAACACACAAAGTACACACAAAGTACACACAAGCGCTAACAAATACTGAGGGAAATGCCTCAGGAGCCATGATGTGTGTGTGCAGCCTTACCTGGTCCAGAGCGGGTCCCAGGACGAGTTCTGACAGAACCGCTCCAGATACTGGTCCCATCGGTCCAGGAGGTGGAACATGTCGGGTCTGACCAGAGGAACCACCACAGCTTCTTCCCAACCCTCCGGGTCTCTGCGCACGCCGCCCGACGTGTAGTTATACACCAGCCCTGAGAGACCGGGTTCAGACCGGGTTCAGACCGGGTTCAGACCTGGTTCAGACCTGGTTTAGACCTGGTTTAGACCTGGTTTAGACCTGATTCAGACCTGGTTCGGACCTGGTTTGGACCTGGTTTAGTCCTGGTTTAGACAGGGTTCGGACCAGGTACAGACCAGGTTCAGACCAGGTTTAGACCTGGCTTGGACCTGGTTTGGACCTGGTTTAGTCCTGGTTTAGACGGGGTTTAGACCGGGTTCAGACCAGGTTCAGACTAGGTTCAGACCGGGTTCAGACCGGGTTCAGACCGGGTTCAGACCAGGTTCAGACCGGGTTCAGACCGGGTTCACACCAGGTTCAGACCAGGTTTAGACCTGTTTTAGACCAGGTTCAGACCAGGTTCAGGACCTGGTTTAGACCTGGTTTAGACCGGGTTCAGACCTGGTTCAGACCTGGTTCATACCTGTTTTAGACCGGGTTCAGACTGGGTTCAGACCAGGTTCAGACCTGGTTTAGACCTGGTTTAGACCGGGTTTAGACTGGGTTCAAACCAGGTTCAGACCTGGTTCAGGACCTGGTTCAGACCTGGTTTAGACCTGTTTTAGACCGGGTTTAGACCTGGTTCAGACCTGGTTTAGACCAGGTTCAGACCAGGTTCAGACCTGGTTTGGACCTGGTTTTGACCTGGTTTAGACCTGGTTCAGACTTGTTTTAGACCGGGTTCAGACCTGTTTTAGACCGGGTTCAGACCAGGTTTAGACCTGGTTTAGACCTGGTTTAGACCTGGTTCGGACCTGTTTTAGACCTGGTTTAGACCTGGTTCAGACCTGGTTTAGACCTGGTTCGGACCTGGTTTGGACCTGGTTTAGACCGGGTTCAGACTGGGTTCAGACCTGGTTCAGACCAGGTTCAGACCTGTTTTAGACCGGGTTCAGACCAGGTTCAGACCAGGTTCAGACCAGGTTTAGACCTGGTTTAGACCTGGTTTAGACCTGGTTTAGACCTGGTTCGGACCTGTTTTAGACCGGGTTTAGACCTGGTTCAGACCTGGTTTAGACCGGGTTTAGACCTGGTTTAGACCTGTTTTAGACCGGGTTCAGACCGGGTTCAGACCTGGTTCAGACCTGGTTTTGACCTGTTTTAGACCGGGTTTAGACCGGGTTCAGACCGGGTTCAGACCGGGTTCAGACCGGGTTCAGACCTGGATTGGACTGGGTTTAGACCTGGTTCAGACCTAGTTTAGACCTGGTTTAGACCTGGTTTGGACCGGGTTTAGACCTGTTTTAGACCTGTTTTAGACCGGATTCAGACCGGGTTCAGACCAGGTTCAGACCAGGTTTAGACCTGTTTTAGACCAGGTTCAGACCTGGTTCAGGACCTGGTTTAGACCGGGTTTAGACTGGGTTCAAACCAGGTTCAAACCAGGTTCAGACCAGGTTCAGACCTGGTTCAGACATGGTTTAGACCTGTTTTAGACCGGGTTTAGACCTGGTTCAGACCTGGTTTAGACCAGGTTCAGACCAGGTTCAGACCTGGTTTAGACCTGGTTCAGACCTGGTTCAGACTGGGTTTAGACCAGGTTCAGACCGGGTTCAGACCGGGTTCAGACCGGGTTCAGACCAGGTTCAGACCAGGTTCAGACCTGGTTCAGACCAGGTTCAGACCTGTTTTAGACCGGGTTTAGACCTGGTTCAGACCTGGTTTAGACCTGGTTTTGACCTGTTTCAGACCTGGTTCAGACCTGGTTCAGACCGGGTTTAGACCGGGTTCAGACCTGGTTCAGACCTGGTTCAGACCGGGTTTAGACCGGGTTCAGACCGGGTTCAGAACGGGTTCAGACCTGGTTCAGACCTGGTTCAGACCTGGTTCAGACCGGGTTTAGACCGGGTTCAGACCGGGTTCAGAACGGGTTCAGACCTGGTTCAGACCGGGTTCAGACCGGGTTTAGACCGGGTTCAGACCGGGTTCAGACCGGGTTTACCTTTTGTGTTGGAGATCCCTGTGTGGAGGTCGGCAGCTCCATCAAACTCTCTGAAACACAAAGTCAGAAGTTTGAAAAACTGTATAAGTTCAAGAAAAACTAGATCATGTGCAATGACTGAAGCTATTGCAAGTGTCTGCGTTCTTGCGTAAAAGTACTACATATGTGTAAAAGTACTACATATGTGTAAAAGTACTACATATGTGTAAAAGTACTACATGTGTGTAAAAGTACTACATGTGTGTAATGGTACTACATGTGTGTAAAAGTACTACATGTGTGTAAAAGTACTACATGTGTGTTAAAGTACTACATGTGTGTAATGGTACTACATGAGTGTAAAAGTACTACATGTGTGTAAAAGTACTACATGTGTGTAATGGTACTACATGTGTGTAAAAGTACTACATGTGTGTAATGGTACTACATGAGTGTAAAAGTACTACATGTGTGTAAAAGTACTACATGTGTGTAATGGTACTACATGTGTGTAAAAGTACTACATGTGTGTAATGGTATTATATGTGTGTAAAAGTACTACATGTGTGTAAAAGTACTACATGTGTGTAATGGTACTACATGTGTGTAATGGTACTACATGTGTGTAAAAGTACTACATGTGTGTAATGGTACTACATGTGTGTAAAAGTACTACATATGTGTAATGGTACTACATGTGTGTAATGGTACTACATGTGTGTAAAAGTACTACATGTGTGTAATGGTACTACATGTGTGTAAAAGTACTACATGTGTGTAATGGTACTACATGTGTGTAAAAGTACTACATGTGTGTAAAAGTACTACATGTGTGTAATGGTACTACATGTGTGTAAAAGTACTACATGTGTGTAATGGTACTACATGTGTGTAAAAGTACTACATGTGTGTAAAAGTACTACATGTGTGTAATGGTACTACATGTGTGTAAAAGTACTACATGTGTGTAAAAGTACTACATGTGTGTAATGGTACTACATGTGTGTTAAAGTACTACATGTGTGTAAAAGTACTACATATGTGTAATGGTACTACATGTGTGTAATGGTACTACATGTGTGTAAAAGTACTACATGTGTGTAATGGTACTACATGTGTGTAAAAGTACTACATGTGTGTAATGGTACTACATGTGTGTAAAAGTACTACATGTGTGTAAAAGTACTACATGTGTGTAATGGTACTACATGTGTGTTAAAGTACTACATGTACATCCACGGAGAAAACCGGAAATGCAGGGGGAATACGTACGTACATACGTCACTGGAGCGTCAGCTCTGATTGGCTGCAGCGGCTGCTACGCTTCAGCTGCAGAGACCTCAACATATCTGAACGCATCGCGTAAGCCGCATCGGCCGCATCGGCCGGCTCATACGCGCTCAAAGCGCCGAGAGCGTAAAAAAACGCACCAAATCGCGCCGCAAAAAACGAAGAAATTGCGCCGCAGATAACGCACTACGCGCTCGACGCACGTTTACTATAGACTTTAATGTAAAGTCTGGACGCTTCGGCCGCCGCGGTGTGGAAGAGGCTTTAGTAGTAGTACTACTAGTACAGGTAGTACTGGTAGTACTGGTAGTACTGGTAGTACTGGTAGTTTGTTGAAGTGTGAAGTTGTGTAAAGAAGTGTAACGGCGCCGTGTGGATCCACAAGCTCCATTTTATTGGAGTTGGGGCGGAGCCGATGGCGTCTATGACTTTCATCCATGTTCAGGGTCAAAAATGCCCGAGTCTGAACGAAAAGAACACGAAGAACACGAAGAACACGAAGAACACGATGAACACGAAGAACACGACGAACACGACGAACACGACGAACACGAAGAACACGACGAACACGACGAACACGATGAACACGAAGAACACGAAGAACACGATGAACACGAAGAACACGAAGAAAACGATGAACACGAAGAACACGAAGAACACGATGAACACGATGAACACAAAGAACAAGAAGAACACGAAGAACACGAAGAACACGAAGAACACGATGAACACGAAGAACACGAAGAACACGATGAACACGAAGAACACGAAGAACACGAAGAATACGAAGAACACGAAGAACACGATGAACACGAAGAACACGAAGAACAAGATGAACACGAAGAACACGAAGAACACGAAGAACACGATGAACACGAAGGACACGAAGAACACGATGAACAAGATGAACACGAAGAACACGAAGAACACGATGAACACGAAGAACACGAAGAACAAGATGAACACGAAGGACACGAAGAACACGATTAACTAGATGAACATGATGAACACGAAGAACACGAAGAACACGATGAACACGAAGGACACGAAGAACACGATGAACAAGATGAACACGAAGAACACGAAGAACACGAAGAACACGAAGAACACGATGAACACGATGAACACGATGAACACGATGAACACGAAGAACACGAAGAACACGATGAACAAGATGAACATGAAGAACACGAAGAACACGATGAACACGAAGAACACGATGAACAAGTTGAACACGAAGAACACGAAGAACACGAAGAACACGAAGAACACGATGAACACGATGAACACGAAGAACACGAAGAACACGATGAACACGAAGAACACGAAGAACGCGATGAACACGAAGAACACGAAGAACACGAAGAACACGAAGAACACGATGAACACGAAGAACACGAAGAACACGATGAACACGATGAACACAAAGAACACGAAGAACACGAAGAACACGAAGAACACGAAGAACACGAAGAATACGAAGAACACGAAGAACACGAAGAACACGAAGAACACGAAGAACAAGATGAACACGAAGAACACGAAGAACACGAAGAACACGAAGAACACGATGAACACGAAGAACACGAAGAACACGATGAACACGATGAACACGATGAACACAAAGAACACGAAGAACACGAAGAACACGAAGAACACGAAGAACACGAAGAACACGAGGAACACGAAGAACAAGATGAACGCGAAGAACGCGAAGAACACGAAGAACACGATGTACACGATGAACACAAAGAACACGAAGAACACGAAGAACACGAAGAACACGAAGAACACGATGAACACGAAGAACACGAACAACACGAAGAACAAGATGAACAAAAAGAACACAAAGAACACGAAGAACACGAAGAACACGAAGAACACGAAGAACACGAAGAACACGAAGAACACGATGAACACGAAGAACACGATGAACACGAAGAACACGATGAACACGAAGAACACGAAGAAAACGAAGAACACGATGAACACGATGAACACGATGAACACGATGAACAAGATGAACACGAAGAACACGATGAACACGAACAACACGAAGAACACGAAGAACACGATGAACACGAAGAACACGAAGAACACGATGAACACGATGAACACGAAGAACACGATGAACACGAAGAACACGATGAACACGAAGAACACGATGAACACGATGAACACGAAGAACAAGATGAACGCGAAGAACGTGAAGAACACGAAGAACACGATGAACACGATGAACACAAAGAACACGAAGAACACGAAGAACACGAAGAACACGAAGAACACGAAGAACAAGATGAACACAAAGAACACGAAGAACACGAAGAACACAAAGAACACAAAGAACACGATGAACACGAAGAACACGAAAAACACGATGAACACGATGAACACAAAGAACACGAAGAACACGAAGAACACGAAGAACACGAAGAACACGAAGAACACGAAGAACACGAAGAACACGAAGAACAAGATGAACACGATGAACACGAAGAAGACGAAGAACACGAAGAACAAGATGAACACGAAGAACACGAAGAACACGAAGAACACGAAGAACACGATGAACACGAGGAACACGAAGAACACGAAGAACACGAAGAACACGAAGAACACGAAGAACACGAAGAACAAGATGAACACGAAGAACACGAAGAACACGAAGAACACGAAGAACACGATGAACACGATGAACACGAAGAACACGAAGAACACGATGAACACGATGAACACGAACAACACGAAGAACACGATGAACACGAAGAACACGAAGAACACGAAGAACACGATGAACAAGATGAACACGAAGAACACGAAGAAAACGAAGAACACGAAGAACACGAAGAACACGATGAACACGATGAACACGAAGAACACGATGAACACGATGAACACGAAGAACACGATGAACACGATGAACACGAAGAACACGAAGAACACGAAGAACACAATGAACACGAAGAACACAATGAACACGAAGAACACGATGAACACAATGAACATGAAGAACACGAAGAACACGAAGAACACGATGAACACGAAGAACACGAAGAACACGAAGAACACGAAGAACACGATGAACACGAAGAACACGATGAACACGAAGAATAAGAAAGAACACGATGAACACGATGAACACGATGAACACGAACACGATGAACACGATGAACACGATGAACACGAAGAACACGAAGAACACGATGAACACGAAGAACAAGATGAACACGATGAACGTGAAGAATAAGAAAGAACACGATGAACACGATGAACACGATGAACACGAAGAACACGATGAACACGAAGAACACGATGAACACGATGAACACGATGAACACGAAGAACACGATGAACACGATGAACACGAAGAACACGATGAACACGATGAACACGATGAACACGAAGAACACGAAGAAAACGATGAACACGAAGAACACGAAGAACACGATGAACAAGATGAACACGAAGAACACGAAGAACACGAAGAACACGAAGAACACGATGAACACGAAGGACACGAAGAACACGATGAACAAGATGAACACGAAGAACACGAAGAACACGAAGAACACGAAGAACACGATGAACACGATGAACACGAAGAACACGAAGAACACGATGAACACGAAGGACACGAAGAACACGATGAACAAGATGAACACGAAGAACACGAAGAACACGATGAACACGAAGAACACGATGAACAAGATGAACACGAAGAACACGAAGAACACGAAGAACACGAAGAACACGATGAACACGATGAACACGAAGAACACGATGAACACGATGAACACAAAGAACACGAAGAACACGAAGAACACGAAGAACACGAAGAACACGATGAACACGAAGAACACGAAGAACACGATGAACACGATGAACACAAAGAACACGAAGAACACGAAGAACACGAAGAATACGAAGAACACGAAGAACACGATGAACACGAAGAACACGAAGAACAAGATGAACACGAAGGACACGAAGAACACGATGAACAAGATGAACACGAAGAACACGAAGAACACGAAGAACACGATAAACACGAAGGACACGAAGAACACGATGAACAAGATGAACACGAAGAACACTAAGAACACGATGAACACGAAGAACACGAAGAACACGATGAACACGAAGAACACGAAGAACAAGATGAACACGAAGAACACGAAGAACACAAAGAATACGAAGAACACGATGAACACGATGAACACGAAGAACACGAAGAACACGATGAACACGAAGAACACGAAGAACGCGATGAACACGAAGAACACGAAGAACACGAAGAACGCGAAGAACGCGATGAACACGAAGAACACGAAGAACACGATGAACACGATGAACACAAAGAACACGAAGAACACGAAGAACACGAAGAACACGAAGAACACGAAGAATACGAAGAACACGAAGAACACGATGAACACGAAGAACACGAAGAACAAGATGAACACGAAGAACACGAAGAACACGAAGAACACGAAGAACACGATGAACACGAAGAACACGAAGAACAAGATGAACACGAAGAACACGAAGAACACGAAGAACACGATGAACACGATGAACACGATGAACACAAAGAACACGAAGAACACGAAGAACACGAAGAACACGAAGAACACGAAGAACACGAGGAACACGAAGAACAAGATGAACGCGAAGAACGCGAAGAACACGAAGAACACGATGTACACGATGAACACAAAGAACACGAAGAACACGAAGAACACGAAGAACACGAAGAACACGATGAACACGAAGAACACGAACAACACGAAGAACAAGATGAACAAAAAGAACACAAAGAACACGAAGAACACGAAGAACACGAAGAACACGAAGAACACGAAGAACACGATGAACACGAAGAACACGAAGAACACGATGAACACGAAGAACACGATGAACACGAAGAACACGAAGAAAACGAAGAACACGATGAACACGATGAACACGATGAACAAGATGAACACGAAGAACACGATGAACACGAACAATACGAAGAACACGAAGAACACGATGAACACGAAGAACACGAAGAACACGATGAACACGATGAACACGAAGAACACGATGAACACGAAGAACACGATGAACACGAAGAACACGATGAACACGATGAACACGAAGAACAAGATGAACGCGAAGAACGTGAAGAACACGAAGAACACGATGAACACGATGAACACAAAGAACACGAAGAACACGAAGAACACGAAGAACACGAAGAACACGAAGAACAAGATGAACACAAAGAACACGAAGAACACGAAGAACACAAAGAACACAAAGAACACGATGAACACGAAGAACACGAAAAACACGATGAACACGATGAACACAAAGAACACGAAGAACACGAAGAACACGAAGAACACGAAGAACACGAAGAACACGAAGAACAAGATGAACACGATGAACACGAAGAAGACGAAGAACACGAAGAACAAGATGAACACGAAGAACACGAAGAACACGAAGAACACGAAGAACACGATGAACACGAGGAACACGAAGAACACGAAGAACACGAAGAACACGAAGAACACGAAGAACACGAAGAACACGAAGAACAAGATGAACACGAACAACACGAAGAACACGAAGAACACGAAGAACACGATGAACACGATGAACACGAAGAACACGAAGAACACGATGAACACGATGAACACGAACAACACGAAGAACACGATGAACACGAAGAACACGAAGAACACGAAGAACACGATGAACAAGATGAACACGAAGAACACGAAGAAAACGAAGAACACGAAGAACACGAAGAACACGATGAACACGATGAACACGAAGAACACGATGAACACAATGAACACGAAGAACACGAAGAATACGAAGAACACGAAGAACACGATGAACACGAAGAACACGAAGAACAAGATGAACACGAAGAACACGAAGAACACGAAGAACACGATGAACACGAAGGACACGAAGAACACGATGAACACGATGAACACGAAGAACACGAAGAACACGATGAACAAGATGAACATGAAGAACACGAAGAACACGATGAACACGAAGAACACGATGAACAAGATGAACACGAAGAACACGAAGAACACGAAGAACACGAAGAACACGATGAACACGATGAACACGAAGAACACGAAGAACACGATGAACACGAAGAACACGAAGAACGCGATGAACACGAAGAACACGAAGAACACGAAGAACACGAAGAACGCGATGAACACGAAGAACACGAAGAACACGATGAACACGATGAACACAAAGAACACGAAGAACACGAAGAACACGAAGAACACGAAGAACACGAAGAATACGAAGAACACGAAGAACACGATGAACACGAAGAACACGAAGAACAAGATGAACACGAAGAACACGAAGAACACGAAGAACACGAAGAACACGATGAACACGAAGAACACGAAGAACACGATGAACACGATGAACACGATGAACACAAAGAACACGAAGAACACGAAGAACACGAAGAACACGAAGAACACGAAGAACACGAGGAACACGAAGAACAAGATGAACGCGAAGAACGCGAAGAACACGAAGAACACGATGTACACGATGAACACAAAGAACACGAAGAACACGAAGAACACGAAGAACACGAAGAACACGATGAACACGAAGAACACGAACAACACGAAGAACAAGATGAACAAAAAGAACACAAAGAACACGAAGAACACGAAGAACACGAAGAACACGAAGAACACGAAGAACACGAAGAACACGATGAACACGAAGAACACGAAGAACACGATGAACACGAAGAACACGATGAACACGAAGAACACGAAGAAAACGAAGAACACGATGAACACGATGAACACGATGAACAAGATGAACACGAAGAACACGATGAACACGAACAACACGAAGAACACGAAGAACACGATGAACACGAAGAACACGAAGAACACGATGAACACGATGAACACGAAGAACACGATGAACACGAAGAACACGATGAACACGAAGAACACGATGAACACGATGAACACGAAGAACAAGATGAACGCGAAGAACGTGAAGAACACGAAGAACACGATGAACACGATGAACACAAAGAACACGAAGAACACGAAGAACACGAAGAACACGAAGAACACGAAGAACAAGATGAACACAAAGAACACGAAGAACACGAAGAACACAAAGAACACAAAGAACACGATGAACACGAAGAACACGAAAAACACGATGAACACGATGAACACAAAGAACACGAAGAACACGAAGAACACGAAGAACACGAAGAACACGAAGAACACGAAGAACACGAAGAACACGAAGAACAAGATGAACACGATGAACACGAAGAAGACGAAGAACACGAAGAACAAGATGAACAAGAAGAACACGAAGAACACGAAGAACACGAAGAACACGATGAACACGAGGAACACGAAGAACACGAAGAACACGAAGAACACGAAGAACACGAAGAACACGAAGAACAAGATGAACACGAAGAACACGAAGAACACGAAGAACACGAAGAACACGATGAACACGATGAACACGAACAACACGAAGAACACGATGAACACGAAGAACACGAAGAACACGAAGAACACGAAGAACACGAAGAACACGAAGAACAAGATGAACACGAAGAACACGATGAACACGAAGAACACGAAGAACACGATGAACACGATGAACACGAACAACACGAAGAACACGATGAACACGAAGAACACGAAGAACACGAAGAACACGATGAACAAGATGAACACGAAGAACACGAAGAAAACGAAGAACACGAAGAACACGAAGAACACGATGAACACGATGAACACGAAGAACACGATGAACACAATGAACACGAAGAACACGAAGAACACGAAGAACACAATGAACACGAAGAACACAATGAACACGAAGAACACGATGAACACAATGAACATGAAGAACACGAAGAACACGAAGAACACGATGAACACGAAGAACACGAAGAACACGAAGAACACGAAGAACACGATGAACACGAAGAACACGATGAACACGAAGAATAAGAAAGAACACGATGAACACGATGAACACGATGAACACGAACACGATGAACACGATGAACACGATGAACACGAAGAACACGAAGAACACGATGAACACGAAGAACAAGATGAACACGATGAACGTGAAGAATAAGAAAGAACACGATGAACACGATGAACACGATGAACACGAAGAACACGATGAACACGAAGAACACGATGAACACGATGAACACGATGAACACGAAGAACACGATGAACACGATGAACACGAAGAACACGATGAACACGATGAACACGATGAACACGAAGAACACGAAGAAAACGATGAACACGAAGAACACGAAGAACACGATGAACAAGATGAACACGAAGAACACGAAGAACACGAAGAACACGAAGAACACGATGAACACGAAGGACACGAAGAACACGATGAACAAGATGAACACGAAGAACACGAAGAACACGAAGAACACGAAGAACACGATGAACACGATGAACACGAAGAACACGAAGAACACGATGAACACGAAGGACACGAAGAACACGATGAACAAGATGAACACGAAGAACACGAAGAACACGATGAACACGAAGAACACGATGAACAAGATGAACACGAAGAACACGAAGAACACGAAGAACACGAAGAACACGATGAACACGATGAACACGAAGAACACGATGAACACGATGAACACAAAGAACACGAAGAACACGAAGAACACGAAGAACACGAAGAACACGATGAACACGAAGAACACGAAGAACACGATGAACACGATGAACACAAAGAACACGAAGAACACGAAGAACACGAAGAATACGAAGAACACGAAGAACACGATGAACACGAAGAACACGAAGAACAAGATGAACACGAAGAACACGAAGAACACGAAGAACACGATGAACACGAAGGACACGAAGAACACGATGAACAAGATGAACACGAAGAACACGAAGAACACGATGAACACGAAGAACACGAAGAACACGATGAACACGAAGAACACGAAGAACAAGATGAACACGAAGAACACGAAGAACACAAAGAATACGAAGAACACGAAGAACACGATGAACACGAAGAAAACGAAGAACAAGATGAACACGAAGGACACGAAGAACACGATGAACAAGATGAACATGAAGAACACGAAGAACACGATGAACACGAAGAACACGATGAACAAGATGAACACGAAGAACACGAAGAACACGAAGAACACGAAGAACACGATGAACACGATGAACACGAAGAACACGAAGAACACGATGAACACAAAGAACACGAAGAACACGAAGAACACGAAGAACACGATGAACACGAAGAACACGAAGAACACGATGAACACGATGAACACAAAGAACACGAAGAACACGAAGAACACGAAGAACACGAAGAACACGAAGAACACGAAGAACAAGATGAACACGAAGAACACGAAGAACACGAAGAACACGATGAACACGAAGAACACGATGAACACGATGAACACGATGAACACGATGAACACGATGAACACAAAGAACACGAAGAACACGAAGAACACGAAGAACACGAGGAACACGAAGAACAAGATGAACGCGAAGAACGCGAAGAACACGAAGAACACGATGTACACGATGAACACAAAGAACACGAAGAACACGAAGAACACGAAGAACACGAAGAACACGATGAACACGAAGAACACGAACAACACGAAGAACAAGATGAACAAAAAGAACACAAAGAACACGAAGAACACGAAGAACACGAAGAACACGAAGAACACGAAGAACACGATGAACACGAAGAACACGAAGAACACGAAGAACAAGAAGAACACGATGAACACGAAGAACACGAAGAACATGAAGAACAAGATGAACACGAAGAACACGATGAACACGAACAACACGAAGAACACGATGAACACGAAGAACACGATGAACACGAAGAACACGAAGAAAACGAAGAACACGATGAACACGATGAACACGATGAACACGAAGAACACGAAGAACAAGATGAACACGAAGAACACGATGAACACGAACAACACGAAGAACACGAAGAACACGAAGAACACGATGAACACGAAGAACACGAAGAACACGATAAACACGATGAACACGAAGAACACGATGAACACGAAGAACACGATGAACACGAAGAACACGATGAACACGATGAACACGAAGAACAAGATGAACGCGAAGAACGTGAAGAACACGAAGAACACGATGAACACGATGAACACAAAGAACACGAAGAACACGAAGAACACGAAGAACACGAAGAACACGATGAACACGAAGAACACGAAGAACACGAAGAACAAGATGAACACAAAGAACACGAAGAACACGAAGAACACGAAGAACACGAAGAACACGATGAACACGAAGAACACGAAAAACACGATGAACACGATGAACACAAAGAACACGAAGAACACGAAGAACACGACTAACACGAAGAACACGAAGAACACGAAGAACACGATGAACACGAAGAACACGAAGAACACGAAGAACAAGATGAACACGATGAACACGAAGAAGACAAAGAACACGAAGAACACGATGAACACGAAGAACACGAAGAACACGAAGAACACGAAGAACACGAAGAACACGATGAACACGAGGAACACGAAGAACACGAAGAACACGAAGAACACGAAGAACAAGATGAACAGGAAGAACACGAAGAACACGAAGAACACGAAGAACACGATGAACACGATGAACACGAACAACACGAAGAACACGATGAACACGAAGAACACGAAGAACACGAAGAACACGATGAACAAGATGAACACGAAGAACACGAAGAACACGATGAACACAATGAACACGAAGAACACGATGAACACAATGAACACGAAGAACACGAAGAACACGAAGAACACAATGAACACGAAGAACACGATGAACACGAAGAACACGATGAACACAATGAACATGAAGAACACGAAGAACACGAAGAACACGATGAACACGAAGAACACGAAGAACACGAAGAACACGAAGAACACGATGAACACGAAGAACACGATGAACACGAAGAATAAGAAAGAACACGATGAACACGATGAACACGATGAACACGATGAACACGATGAACACGAAGAACACGAAGAACACGATGAACACGAAGAACAAGATGAACACGATGAACGTGAAGAATAAGAAAGAACACGATGAACACGATGAACACGATGAACACGAAGAACACGATGAACACGAAGAACACGATGAACACGATGAACACGATGAACACGAAGAACACGATGAACACGATGAACACGATGAACACGATGAACACGAAGAACACGAAGAACAAGATGAACACGAAGAACACGAAGAACACGAAGAACACGAAGAACACGAAGAACACGAAGAACACGAAGAACACGAAGAACAAGATGAACACGATGAACACGAAGAAGACGAAGAACACGAAGAACAAGATGAACACGAAGAACACGAAGAACACGAAGAACACGAAGAACACGATGAACACGAGGAACACGAAGAACACGAAGAACACGAAGAACACGATGAACACGAAGAACACGAAGAACACGAAGAACAAGATGAACACGATGAACACGAAGAAGACGAAGAACACGAAGAACACGATGAACACGAAGAACACGAAGAACACGAAGAACACGAAGAACACGATGAACACGAGGAACACGAAGAACACGAAGAACACGAAGAACACGAAGAACAAGATGAACAGGAAGAACACGAAGAACACGAAGAACACGAAGAACACGATGAACACGATGAACACGAACAACACGAAGAACACGATGAACACGAAGAACACGAAGAACACGAAGAACACGAAGAACAAGATGAACACGAAGAACACGAAGAACACGAAGAACACGAAGAACACGATGAACACGAAGAACACGAAGAACACGATGAACACGATGAACACGATGAACACAAAGAACACGAAGAACACGAAGAACACGAAGAACACGAAGAACACGAAGAACACGAGGAACACGAAGAACAAGATGAACGCGAAGAACGCGAAGAACACGAAGAACACGATGTACACGATGAACACAAAGAACACGAAGAACACGAAGAACACGAAGAACACGAAGAACACGATGAACACGAAGAACACGAACAACACGAAGAACAAGATGAACAAAAAGAACACAAAGAACACGAAGAACACGAAGAACACGAAGAACACGAAGAACACGAAGAACACGATGAACACGAAGAACACGATGAACACGAAGAACACGATGAACACGAAGAACACGAAGAAAACGAAGAACACGATGAACACGATGAACACGAAGAACACGATGAACACGAACAACACGAAGAACACGAAGAACACGATGAACACGAAGAACACGAAGAACACGATGAACACGATGAACACGAAGAACACGATGAACACGAAGAACACGATGAACACGAAGAACACGATGAACACGATGAACACGAAGAACAAGATGAACGCGAAGAACGTGAAGAACACGAAGAACACGATGAACACGATGAACACAAAGAACACGAAGAACACGAAGAACACGAAGAACACGAAGAACACGAAGAACAAGATGAACACAAAGAACACGAAGAACACGAAGAACACAAAGAACACAAAGAACACGATGAACACGAAGAACACGAAAAACACGATGAACACGATGAACACAAAGAACACGAAGAACACGAAGAACACGAAGAACACGAAGAACACGAAGAACACGAAGAACACGAAGAACACGAAGAACAAGATGAACACGATGAACACGAAGAAGACGAAGAACACGAAGAACAAGATGAACACGAAGAACACGAAGAACACGAAGAACACGAAGAACACGATGAACACGAGGAACACGAAGAACACGAAGAACACGAAGAACACGAAGAACACGAAGAACACGAAGAACAAGATGAACACGAAGAACACGAAGAACACGAAGAACACGAAGAACACGATGAACACGATGAACACGAAGAACACGAAGAACACGATGAACACGATGAACACGAACAACACGAAGAACACGATGAACACGAAGAACACGAAGAACACGAAGAACACGATGAACAAGATGAACACGAAGAACACGAAGAAAACGAAGAACACGAAGAACACGAAGAACACGATGAACACGATGAACACGAAGAACACGATGAACACGATGAACACGAAGAACACGATGAACACGATGAACACGAAGAACACGAAGAACACGAAGAACACAATGAAAACGAAGAACACAATGAACACGAAGAACACGATGAACACAATGAACATGAAGAACACGAAGAACACGAAGAACACGATGAACACGAAGAACACGAAGAACAAGATGAACACGAAGAACACGAAGAACAAGATGAACACGAAGAACACGAAGAACACAAAGAATACGAAGAACACGAAGAACACGATGAACACGAAGAAAACGAAGAACAAGATGAACACGAAGGACACGAAGAACACGATGAACAAGATGAACATGAAGAACACGAAGAACACGATGAACACGAAGAACACGATGAACAAGATGAACACGAAGAACACGAAGAACACGAAGAACACGAAGAACACGATGAACACGATGAACACGAAGAACACGAAGAACACGATGAACACAAAGAACACGAAGAACACGAAGAACACGAAGAACACGATGAACACGAAGAACACGAAGAACACGATGAACACGATGAACACAAAGAACACGAAGAACACGAAGAACACGAAGAACACGAAGAACACGAAGAACACGAAGAACAAGATGAACACGAAGAACACGAAGAACACGAAGAACACGATGAACACGAAGAACACGATGAACACGATGAACACGATGAACACGATGAACACGATGAACACAAAGAACACGAAGAACACGAAGAACACGAAGAACACGAGGAACACGAAGAACAAGATGAACGCGAAGAACGCGAAGAACACGAAGAACACGATGTACACGATGAACACAAAGAACACGAAGAACACGAAGAACACGAAGAACACGAAGAACACGATGAACACGAAGAACACGAACAACACGAAGAACAAGATGAACAAAAAGAACACAAAGAACACGAAGAACACGAAGAACACGAAGAACACGAAGAACACGAAGAACACGATGAACACGAAGAACACGAAGAACACGAAGAACAAGAAGAACACGATGAACACGAAGAACACGAAGAACATGAAGAACAAGATGAACACGAAGAACACGATGAACACGAACAACACGAAGAACACGATGAACACGAAGAACACGATGAACACGAAGAACACGAAGAAAACGAAGAACACGATGAACACGATGAACACGATGAACACGAAGAACACGAAGAACAAGATGAACACGAAGAACACGATGAACACGAACAACACGAAGAACACGAAGAACACGAAGAACACGATGAACACGAAGAACACGAAGAACACGATAAACACGATGAACACGAAGAACACGATGAACACGAAGAACACGATGAACACGAAGAACACGATGAACACGATGAACACGAAGAACAAGATGAACGCGAAGAACGTGAAGAACACGAAGAACACGATGAACACGATGAACACAAAGAACACGAAGAACACGAAGAACACGAAGAACACGAAGAACACGAAGAACACGATGAACACGAAGAACACGAAGAACACGAAGAACAAGATGAACACAAAGAACACGAAGAACACGAAGAACACGAAGAACACGAAGAACACGATGAACACGAAGAACACGAAAAACACGATGAACACGATGAACACAAAGAACACGAAGAACACGAAGAACACGACTAACACGAAGAACACGAAGAACACGAAGAACACGATGAACACGAAGAACACGAAGAACACGAAGAACAAGATGAACACGATGAACACGAAGAAGACAAAGAACACGAAGAACACGATGAACACGAAGAACACGAAGAACACGAAGAACACGAAGAACACGAAGAACACGATGAACACGAGGAACACGAAGAACACGAAGAACACGAAGAACACGAAGAACAAGATGAACAGGAAGAACACGAAGAACACGAAGAACACGAAGAACACGATGAACACGATGAACACGAACAACACGAAGAACACGATGAACACGAAGAACACGAAGAACACGAAGAACACGATGAACAAGATGAACACGAAGAACACGAAGAACACGATGAACACAATGAACACGAAGAACACGATGAACACAATGAACACGAAGAACACGAAGAACACGAAGAACACGAAGAACACAATGAACACGAAGAACACGATGAACACGAAGAACACGATGAACACAATGAACATGAAGAACACGAAGAACACGAAGAACACGATGAACACGAAGAACACGAAGAACACGAAGAACACGAAGAACACGATGAACACGAAGAACACGATGAACACGAAGAATAAGAAAGAACACGATGAACACGATGAACACGATGAACACGATGAACACGATGAACACGAAGAACACGAAGAACACGATGAACACGAAGAACAAGATGAACACGATGAACGTGAAGAATAAGAAAGAACACGATGAACACGATGAACACGATGAACACGAAGAACACGATGAACACGAAGAACACGATGAACACGATGAACACGATGAACACGAAGAACACGATGAACACGATGAACACGATGAACACGATGAACACGAAGAACACGAAGAACAAGATGAACACGAAGAACACGAAGAACACGAAGAACACGAAGAACACGAAGA
This sequence comes from Eucyclogobius newberryi, assembly GCF_026437365.1. Classification (NCBI taxonomy): domain Eukaryota; kingdom Metazoa; phylum Chordata; class Actinopteri; order Gobiiformes; family Gobiidae; genus Eucyclogobius; species Eucyclogobius newberryi. The sequence continues at coordinate 37,780,428 of NW_027315735.1, read as the reverse complement.
ACACGAAGAACACGAAGAACACGAAGAACAAGATGAACACGATGAACACGAAGAAGACGAAGAACACGAAGAACAAGATGAACACGAAGAACACGAAGAACACGAAGAACACGAAGAACACGATGAACACGAGGAACACGAAGAACACGAAGAACACGAAGAACACGATGAACACGAAGAACACGAAGAACACGAAGAACAAGATGAACACGATGAACACGAAGAAGACGAAGAACACGAAGAACACGATGAACACGAAGAACACGAAGAACACGAAGAACACGAAGAACACGATGAACACGAGGAACACGAAGAACACGAAGAACACGAAGAACACGAAGAACAAGATGAACAGGAAGAACACGAAGAACACGAAGAACACGAAGAACACGATGAACACGATGAACACGAACAACACGAAGAACACGATGAACACGAAGAACACGAAGAACACGAAGAACACGAAGAACAAGATGAACACGAAGAACACGAAGAACACGAAGAACACGAAGAACACGATGAACACGAAGAACACGAAGAACACGATGAACACGATGAACACGATGAACACAAAGAACACGAAGAACACGAAGAACACGAAGAACACGAAGAACACGAAGAACACGAGGAACACGAAGAACAAGATGAACGCGAAGAACGCGAAGAACACGAAGAACACGATGTACACGATGAACACAAAGAACACGAAGAACACGAAGAACACGAAGAACACGAAGAACACGATGAACACGAAGAACACGAACAACACGAAGAACAAGATGAACAAAAAGAACACAAAGAACACGAAGAACACGAAGAACACGAAGAACACGAAGAACACGAAGAACACGAAGAACACGATGAACACGAAGAACACGATGAACACGAAGAACACGATGAACACGAAGAACACGAAGAAAACGAAGAACACGATGAACACGATGAACACGATGAACACGATGAACAAGATGAACACGAAGAACACGATGAACACGAACAACACGAAGAACACGAAGAACACGATGAACACGAAGAACACGAAGAACACGATGAACACGATGAACACGAAGAACACGATGAACACGAAGAACACGATGAACACGAAGAACACGATGAACACGATGAACACGAAGAACAAGATGAACGCGAAGAACGTGAAGAACACGAAGAACACGATGAACACGATGAACACAAAGAACACGAAGAACACGAAGAACACGAAGAACACGAAGAACACGAAGAACAAGATGAACACAAAGAACACGAAGAACACGAAGAACACAAAGAACACAAAGAACACGATGAACACGAAGAACACGAAAAACACGATGAACACGATGAACACAAAGAACACGAAGAACACGAAGAACACGAAGAACACGAAGAACACGAAGAACACGAAGAACACGAAGAACACGAAGAACACGAAGAACAAGATGAACACGATGAACACGAAGAAGACGAAGAACACGAAGAACAAGATGAACACGAAGAACACGAAGAACACGAAGAACACGAAGAACACGATGAACACGAGGAACACGAAGAACACGAAGAACACGAAGAACACGAAGAACACGAAGAACACGAAGAACAAGATGAACACGAAGAACACGAAGAACACGAAGAACACGAAGAACACGATGAACACGATGAACACGAAGAACACGAAGAACACGATGAACACGATGAACACGAACAACACGAAGAACACGATGAACACGAAGAACACGAAGAACACGAAGAACACGATGAACAAGATGAACACGAAGAACACGAAGAAAACGAAGAACACGAAGAACACGAAGAACACGATGAACACGATGAACACGAAGAACACGATGAACACGATGAACACGAAGAACACGATGAACACGATGAACACGAAGAACACGAAGAACACGAAGAACACAATGAACACGAAGAACACAATGAACACGAAGAACACGATGAACACAATGAACATGAAGAACACGAAGAACACGAAGAACACGATGAACACGAAGAACACGAAGAACACGAAGAACACGAAGAACACGATGAACACGAAGAACACGATGAACACGAAGAATAAGAAAGAACACGATGAACACGATGAACACGATGAACACGAACACGATGAACACGATGAACACGAAGAACACGAAGAACACGATGAACACGAAGAACAAGATGAACACGATGAACGTGAAGAATAAGAAAGAACACGATGAACACGATGAACACGATGAACACGAAGAACACGATGAACACGAAGAACACGATGAACACGATGAACACGATGAACACGAAGAACACGATGAACACGATGAACACGAAGAACACGATGAACACGATGAACACGATGAACACGAAGAACACGAAGAAAACGATGAACACGAAGAACACGAAGAACACGATGAACAAGATGAACACGAAGAACACGAAGAACACGAAGAACACGAAGAACACGATGAACACGAAGGACACGAAGAACACGATGAACAAGATGAACACGAAGAACACGAAGAACACGAAGAACACGAAGAACACGATGAACACGATGAACACGAAGAACACGAAGAACACGATGAACACGAAGGACACGAAGAACACGATGAACAAGATGAACACGAAGAACACGAAGAACACGATGAACACGAAGAACACGATGAACAAGATGAACACGAAGAACACGAAGAACACGAAGAACACGAAGAACACGATGAACACGATGAACACGAAGAACACGATGAACACGATGAACACAAAGAACACGAAGAACACGAAGAACACGAAGAACACGAAGAACACGATGAACACGAAGAACACGAAGAACACGATGAACACGATGAACACAAAGAACACGAAGAACACGAAGAACACGAAGAATACGAAGAACACGAAGAACACGATGAACACGAAGAACACGAAGAACAAGATGAACACGAAGGACACGAAGAACACGATGAACAAGATGAACACGAAGAACACGAAGAACACGAAGAACACGATGAACACGAAGGACACGAAGAACACGATGAACAAGATGAACACGAAGAACACGAAGAACACGATGAACACGAAGAACACGAAGAACACGATGAACACGAAGAACACGAAGAACAAGATGAACACGAAGAACACGAAGAACACAAAGAATACGAAGAACACGATGAACACGATGAACACGAAGAACACGAAGAACACGATGAACACGAAGAACACGAAGAACGCGATGAACACGAAGAACACGAAGAACACGAAGAACGCGAAGAACGCGATGAACACGAAGAACACGAAGAACACGATGAACACGATGAACACAAAGAACACGAAGAACACGAAGAACACGAAGAACACGAAGAACACGAAGAATACGAAGAACACGAAGAACACGATGAACACGAAGAACACGAAGAACAAGATGAACACGAAGAACACGAAGAACACGAAGAACACGAAGAACACGATGAACACGAAGAACACGAAGAACAAGATGAACACGAAGAACACGAAGAACACGAAGAACACGATGAACACGATGAACACGATGAACACAAAGAACACGAAGAACACGAAGAACACGAAGAACACGAAGAACACGAAGAACACGAGGAACACGAAGAACAAGATGAACGCGAAGAACGCGAAGAACACGAAGAACACGATGTACACGATGAACACAAAGAACACGAAGAACACGAAGAACACGAAGAACACGAAGAACACGATGAACACGAAGAACACGAACAACACGAAGAACAAGATGAACAAAAAGAACACAAAGAACACGAAGAACACGAAGAACACGAAGAACACGAAGAACACGAAGAACACGATGAACACGAAGAACACGAAGAACACGATGAACACGAAGAACACGATGAACACGAAGAACACGAAGAAAACGAAGAACACGATGAACACGATGAACACGATGAACAAGATGAACACGAAGAACACGATGAACACGAACAATACGAAGAACACGAAGAACACGATGAACACGAAGAACACGAAGAACACGATGAACACGATGAACACGAAGAACACGATGAACACGAAGAACACGATGAACACGAAGAACACGATGAACACGATGAACACGAAGAACAAGATGAACGCGAAGAACGTGAAGAACACGAAGAACACGATGAACACGATGAACACAAAGAACACGAAGAACACGAAGAACACGAAGAACACGAAGAACACGAAGAACAAGATGAACACAAAGAACACGAAGAACACGAAGAACACAAAGAACACAAAGAACACGATGAACACGAAGAACACGAAAAACACGATGAACACGATGAACACAAAGAACACGAAGAACACGAAGAACACGAAGAACACGAAGAACACGAAGAACACGAAGAACACGAAGAACAAGATGAACACGATGAACACGAAGAAGACGAAGAACACGAAGAACAAGATGAACACGAAGAACACGAAGAACACGAAGAACACGAAGAACACGATGAACACGAGGAACACGAAGAACACGAAGAACACGAAGAACACGAAGAACACGAAGAACACGAAGAACACGAAGAACAAGATGAACACGAACAACACGAAGAACACGAAGAACACGAAGAACACGATGAACACGATGAACACGAAGAACACGAAGAACACGATGAACACGATGAACACGAACAACACGAAGAACACGATGAACACGAAGAACACGAAGAACACGAAGAACACGATGAACAAGATGAACACGAAGAACACGAAGAAAACGAAGAACACGAAGAACACGAAGAACACGATGAACACGATGAACACGAAGAACACGATGAACACAATGAACACGAAGAACACGAAGAATACGAAGAACACGAAGAACACGATGAACACGAAGAACACGAAGAACAAGATGAACACGAAGAACACGAAGAACACGAAGAACACGATGAACACGAAGGACACGAAGAACACGATGAACACGATGAACACGAAGAACACGAAGAACACGATGAACAAGATGAACATGAAGAACACGAAGAACACGATGAACACGAAGAACACGATGAACAAGATGAACACGAAGAACACGAAGAACACGAAGAACACGAAGAACACGATGAACACGATGAACACGAAGAACACGAAGAACACGATGAACACGAAGAACACGAAGAACGCGATGAACACGAAGAACACGAAGAACACGAAGAACACGAAGAACGCGATGAACACGAAGAACACGAAGAACACGATGAACACGATGAACACAAAGAACACGAAGAACACGAAGAACACGAAGAACACGAAGAACACGAAGAATACGAAGAACACGAAGAACACGATGAACACGAAGAACACGAAGAACAAGATGAACACGAAGAACACGAAGAACACGAAGAACACGAAGAACACGATGAACACGAAGAACACGAAGAACACGATGAACACGATGAACACGATGAACACAAAGAACACGAAGAACACGAAGAACACGAAGAACACGAAGAACACGAAGAACACGAGGAACACGAAGAACAAGATGAACGCGAAGAACGCGAAGAACACGAAGAACACGATGTACACGATGAACACAAAGAACACGAAGAACACGAAGAACACGAAGAACACGAAGAACACGATGAACACGAAGAACACGAACAACACGAAGAACAAGATGAACAAAAAGAACACAAAGAACACGAAGAACACGAAGAACACGAAGAACACGAAGAACACGAAGAACACGAAGAACACGATGAACACGAAGAACACGAAGAACACGATGAACACGAAGAACACGATGAACACGAAGAACACGAAGAAAACGAAGAACACGATGAACACGATGAACACGATGAACAAGATGAACACGAAGAACACGATGAACACGAACAACACGAAGAACACGAAGAACACGATGAACACGAAGAACACGAAGAACACGATGAACACGATGAACACGAAGAACACGATGAACACGAAGAACACGATGAACACGAAGAACACGATGAACACGATGAACACGAAGAACAAGATGAACGCGAAGAACGTGAAGAACACGAAGAACACGATGAACACGATGAACACAAAGAACACGAAGAACACGAAGAACACGAAGAACACGAAGAACACGAAGAACAAGATGAACACAAAGAACACGAAGAACACGAAGAACACAAAGAACACAAAGAACACGATGAACACGAAGAACACGAAAAACACGATGAACACGATGAACACAAAGAACACGAAGAACACGAAGAACACGAAGAACACGAAGAACACGAAGAACACGAAGAACACGAAGAACAAGATGAACACGATGAACACGAAGAAGACGAAGAACACGAAGAACAAGATGAACAAGAAGAACACGAAGAACACGAAGAACACGAAGAACACGATGAACACGAGGAACACGAAGAACACGAAGAACACGAAGAACACGAAGAACACGAAGAACACGAAGAACAAGATGAACACGAAGAACACGAAGAACACGAAGAACACGAAGAACACGATGAACACGATGAACACGAACAACACGAAGAACACGATGAACACGAAGAACACGAAGAACACGAAGAACACGAAGAACACGAAGAACACGAAGAACAAGATGAACACGAAGAACACGATGAACACGAAGAACACGAAGAACACGATGAACACGATGAACACGAACAACACGAAGAACACGATGAACACGAAGAACACGAAGAACACGAAGAACACGATGAACAAGATGAACACGAAGAACACGAAGAAAACGAAGAACACGAAGAACACGAAGAACACGATGAACACGATGAACACGAAGAACACGATGAACACAATGAACACGAAGAACACGAAGAACACGAAGAACACAATGAACACGAAGAACACAATGAACACGAAGAACACGATGAACACAATGAACATGAAGAACACGAAGAACACGAAGAACACGATGAACACGAAGAACACGAAGAACACGAAGAACACGATGAACACGAAGAATAAGAAAGAACACGATGAACACGATGAACACGATGAACACGAACACGATGAACACGATGAACACGATGAACACGAAGAACACGAAGAACACGATGAACACGAAGAACAAGATGAACACGATGAACGTGAAGAATAAGAAAGAACACGATGAACACGATGAACACGATGAACACGAAGAACACGATGAACACGAAGAACACGATGAACACGATGAACACGATGAACACGAAGAACACGATGAACACGATGAACACGAAGAACACGATGAACACGATGAACACGATGAACACGAAGAACACGAAGAAAACGATGAACACGAAGAACACGAAGAACACGATGAACAAGATGAACACGAAGAACACGAAGAACACGAAGAACACGAAGAACACGATGAACACGAAGGACACGAAGAACACGATGAACAAGATGAACACGAAGAACACGAAGAACACGAAGAACACGAAGAACACGATGAACACGATGAACACGAAGAACACGAAGAACACGATGAACACGAAGGACACGAAGAACACGATGAACAAGATGAACACGAAGAACACGAAGAACACGATGAACACGAAGAACACGATGAACAAGATGAACACGAAGAACACGAAGAACACGAAGAACACGAAGAACACGATGAACACGATGAACACGAAGAACACGATGAACACGATGAACACAAAGAACACGAAGAACACGAAGAACACGAAGAACACGAAGAACACGATGAACACGAAGAACACGAAGAACACGATGAACACGATGAACACAAAGAACACGAAGAACACGAAGAACACGAAGAATACGAAGAACACGAAGAACACGATGAACACGAAGAACACGAAGAACAAGATGAACACGAAGGACACGAAGAACACGATGAACAAGATGAACACGAAGAACACGAAGAACACGAAGAACACGATGAACACGAAGGACACGAAGAACACGATGAACAAGATGAACACGAAGAACACGAAGAACACGATGAACACGAAGAACACGAAGAACACGATGAACACGAAGAACACGAAGAACAAGATGAACACGAAGAACACGAAGAACACAAAGAATACGAAGAACACGAAGAACACAATGAACACGAAGAAAACGAAGAACAAGATGAACACGAAGGACACGAAGAACACGATGAACAAGATGAACATGAAGAACACGAAGAACACGATGAACACGAAGAACACGATGAACAAGATGAACACGAAGAACACGAAGAACACGAAGAACACGAAGAACACGATGAACACGATGAACACGAAGAACACGAAGAACACGATGAACACAAAGAACACGAAGAACACGAAGAACACGAAGAACACGATGAACACGAAGAACACGAAGAACACGATGAACACGATGAACACAAAGAACACGAAGAACACGAAGAACACGAAGAACACGAAGAACACGAAGAACACGAAGAACAAGATGAACACGAAGAACACGAAGAACACGAAGAACACGATGAACACGAAGAACACGATGAACACGATGAACACGATGAACACGATGAACACGATGAACACAAAGAACACGAAGAACACGAAGAACACGAAGAACACGAGGAACACGAAGAACAAGATGAACGCGAAGAACGCGAAGAACACGAAGAACACGATGTACACGATGAACACAAAGAACACGAAGAACACGAAGAACACGAAGAACACGAAGAACACGATGAACACGAAGAACACGAACAACACGAAGAACAAGATGAACAAAAAGAACACAAAGAACACGAAGAACACGAAGAACACGAAGAACACGAAGAACACGAAGAACACGATGAACACGAAGAACACGAAGAACACGAAGAACAAGAAGAACACGATGAACACGAAGAACACGAAGAACATGAAGAACAAGATGAACACGAAGAACACGATGAACACGAACAACACGAAGAACACGATGAACACGAAGAACACGATGAACACGAAGAACACGAAGAAAACGAAGAACACGATGAACACGATGAACACGATGAACACGAAGAACACGAAGAACAAGATGAACACGAAGAACACGATGAACACGAACAACACGAAGAACACGAAGAACACGAAGAACACGATGAACACGAAGAACACGAAGAACACGATAAACACGATGAACACGAAGAACACGATGAACACGAAGAACACGATGAACACGAAGAACACGATGAACACGATGAACACGAAGAACAAGATGAACGCGAAGAACGTGAAGAACACGAAGAACACGATGAACACGATGAACACAAAGAACACGAAGAACACGAAGAACACGAAGAACACGAAGAACACGAAGAACACGATGAACACGAAGAACACGAAGAACACGATGAACACGAAGAACACGAAGAACAAGATGAACACGAAGAACACGAAGAACACAAAGAATACGAAGAACACGAAGAACACGATGAACACGAAGAAAACGAAGAACAAGATGAACACGAAGGACACGAAGAACACGATGAACAAGATGAACATGAAGAACACGAAGAACACGATGAACACGAAGAACACGATGAACACGATGAACACGATGAACACGATGAACACGAAGAAGACAAAGAACACGAAGAACACGATGAACACGAAGAACACGAAGAACACGAAGAACACGAAGAACACGAAGAACACGATGAACACGAGGAACACGAAGAACACGAAGAACACGAAGAACACGAAGAACAAGATGAACAGGAAGAACACGAAGAACACGAAGAACACGAAGAACACGATGAACACGATGAACACGAACAACACGAAGAACACGATGAACACGAAGAACACGAAGAACACGAAGAACACGATGAACAAGATGAACACGAAGAACACGAAGAACACGATGAACACAATGAACACGAAGAACACGATGAACACAATGAACACGAAGAACACGAAGAACACGAAGAACACGAAGAACACAATGAACACGAAGAACACGATGAACACGAAGAACACGATGAACACAATGAACATGAAGAACACGAAGAACACGAAGAACACGATGAACACGAAGAACACGAAGAACACGAAGAACACGAAGAACACGATGAACACGAAGAACACGATGAACACGAAGAATAAGAAAGAACACGATGAACACGATGAACACGATGAACACGATGAACACGAAGAACACGAAGAACACGATGAACACGAAGAACAAGATGAACACGATGAACGTGAAGAATAAGAAAGAACACGATGAACACGATGAACACGATGAACACGAAGAACACGATGAACACGAAGAACACGATGAACACGATGAACACGATGAACACGAAGAACACGATGAACACGATGAACACGATGAACACGATGAACACGAAGAACACGAAGAACAAGATGAACACGAAGAACACGAAGAACACGAAGAACACGAAGAACACGAAGAACACGAAGAACACGAAGAACACGAAGAACAAGATGAACACGATGAACACGAAGAAGACGAAGAACACGAAGAACAAGATGAACACGAAGAACACGAAGAACACGAAGAACACGAAGAACACGATGAACACGAGGAACACGAAGAACACGAAGAACACGAAGAACACGATGAACACGAAGAACACGAAGAACACGAAGAACAAGATGAACACGATGAACACGAAGAAGACGAAGAACACGAAGAACACGATGAACACGAAGAACACGAAGAACACGAAGAACACGAAGAACACGATGAACACGAGGAACACGAAGAACACGAAGAACACGAAGAACACGAAGAACAAGATGAACAGGAAGAACACGAAGAACACGAAGAACACGAAGAACACGATGAACACGATGAACACGAACAACACGAAGAACACGATGAACACGAAGAACACGAAGAACACGAAGAACACGATGAACAAGATGAACACGAAGAACACGAAGAACACGATGAACACAATGAACACGAAGAACACGATGAACACAATGAACACGAAGAACACGAAGAACACGAAGAACACGAAGAACACAATGAACACGAAGAACACGATGAACACGAAGAACACGATGAACACAATGAACATGAAGAACACGAAGAACACGAAGAACACGATGAACACGAAGAACACGAAGAACACGATGAACACGATGAACACGAAGAACACGATGAACACGAAGAATAAGAAAGAACACGATGAACACGATGAACACGATGAACACGATGAACACGAAGAACACGAAGAACACGATGAACACGAAGAACAAGATGAACACGATGAACGTGAAGAATAAGAAAGAACACGATGAACACGATGAACACGATGAACACGAAGAACACGATGAACACGAAGAACAAGATGAACACGATGAACGTGAAGAATAAGAAAGAACACGATGAACACGATGAACACGATGAACACGAAGAACACGATGAACACGATGAACACGAAGAACACGATGAACACGATGAACACGATGAACACGATGAACACGAAGAACACGAAGAACACGATGAACAAGATGAACACGAAGAACACGAAGAACACGAAGAACACGAAGAACACGAAGAACACGAAGAACACGAAGAACACGAAGAACACGAAGAACAAGATGAACACGATGAACACGAAGAAGACGAAGAACACGAAGAACAAGATGAACACGAAGAACACGAAGAACACGAAGAACACGAAGAACACGATGAACACGAGGAACACGAAGAACACGAAGAACACGAAGAACACGAAGAACACGAAGAACAAGATGAACAAGATGAACACGAAGAACACGAAGAACACGAAGAACACGAAGAACACGATGAACACGATGAACACGAAGAACACGAAGAACACGATGAACACGATGAACACGAACAACACGAAGAACACGATGAACACGAAGAACACGAAGAACACGAAGAACACGATGAACAAGATGAACACGAAGAACACGAAGAAAACGAAGAACACGAAGAACACGAAGAACACGAAGAAGACGATGAACACAATGAACACGATGAACACGATGAACACAAAGAACACTAAGAACACGAAGAACACGAAGAACACGAAGAACACGAAGAACACGAAGAACACGATGAACACGATGAACACGAAGAACACGAAGAACACGAAGAACACGAAGAACACGATGAACACGAAGAACACGAAGAACAAGATGAACATGAAGAACACGAAGAACACGAAGAACACGAAGAACACGAAGAACACGATGAACACGATGAACACAATGAACACGAAGAACACAAAGAACACGAAGAACACGAAGAACACGAAGAACACGAAGAACAGGAAGAACACAAAGAACACAATGAACACGAAGAACACAAAGAACTCGAAGAACAAGATGAACAAAAAGAACACGAAGAACACGAAGAACACGAAGAACACGAAGAACACGAAGAACAAGATGAACACGATGAAAGGGAAGAACACGAAGAACACGAAGAACACGATGAACACGAAGAACAAGATGAACACGAAGAACACGATGAACACGATGAACACAAAGAACACGAAGAACACGAAGAACACGAAGAACACGAAGAACACGATGAACACGAAGAACACGAAGAACACGAAGAACACGAAGAACAAGATGAACAAAAAGAACACGAAGAACACGAAGAACACGAAGAACACGACGAACACGACGAACCCGATGAACGTGAAGAACGCGAAGAACGCCAAGAACACGAAGAACACGATGAACACGAAGAACACGATGAACACGATGAACACAATGAACGCGATAAACACGAAGAACACGATGAACACGAAGAACACGAAGAACACGAAGAACACGATGAACACGAAGAACACGAAGAACACGATGAACACGAAGAACACGAAGAACACGATGAACACGAAGAACACGATAAACACGATGAACACGAAGAACACGAAGAACACGATGAACACGAAGAACGACGAAGAACACGATGAACACGAAGAACACGAAGAACACGATGAACACGAAGAACACGATAAACACGATGAACACGAAGAACACGAAGAACACGATGAACACGAAGAACGACGAACACGACGAACACGACAAACACGAAGAACACGAAGAACAAGATGAACACGATGAACACGAAGAACACGAAGAACACGAAGAACACGAAGAACAAGATGAACACGATGAACACGAAGAACACGAAGAACACGAAGAACACGAAGAACACGATGAACACGAAGAACACGATGAACACGATGAACACGATAAACACGATGAACACGAAGAACACGAAAAACACGATGAACACGATGAACGCGATGAACACGATGAACACGATGAACGTGAAGAAGGTGAAGAAGGTGAAGAACACGAAGAACACGATGAACACGAAGAACAAGATGAACACGATGAACACGAAGAACACGAAGAACACGATGAACACGATGAACACGATGAACACGATGAACACGATGAACACGATGAACACGAAGAACACGATGAACACGAAGAACACGATGAACACGAAGAACACGAAGAACACGATGAACACGAAGAACACGATAAACACGATGAACACGAAGAACACGAAGAACACGATGAACACGAAGAACGACGAACACGACGAACACGACGAACACGACAAACACGAAGAACACGAAGAACACGAAGAACAAGATGAACACGATGAACACGAAGAACACGAAGAACACGAAGAACACGAAGAACACGATGAACACGAAGAACACGATGAACACGATGAACACGATAAACACGATGAACACGAAGAACACGAAAAACACGATGAACACGATGAACGCGATGAACACGATGAACACGATGAACGTGAAGAAGGTGAAGAAGGTGAAGAACACGAAGAACACGATGAACACGAAGAACACGATGAACACGATGAACACGATGAACACGATGAACACGATGAACGTGATGAACACGATGAACACGATGAACACGAAGAACACGATGAACACGAAGAACACGATGAACACGAAGAACACGAAGAACACGATGAACACGAAGAACACGAAGAACACGATGAACACGATGAACACGAAGAACACGATGAACACGATGAACACGAAGAACACGAAGAACACGATGAACACGAAGAACACGACGAACACGACGAACACGACGAACACGAAGAACACGAAGAACACGATGAACACGATGAACGTGATGAACACGAAGAACACGATGAACACGATGAACGTGAATAAGGTGAAGAACACGAAGAACGCGAAGAACACGAAGAACACGAAGAACACGATGAACGCGATGAACGCGATGAACGTGAAGAACGCGAAGAACACGAAGAACAAGATGAACACGATGAACACGAAGAACACGAAGAACACGATGAACACGATGAACACGATGAACACGATGAACACGATGAACGTGAAGAAGGTGAAGAACACGATGAACGTGATGAACACCAAGAACACAATGAACACGAAGAACACGAAGAACACGAAGAACGCGAAGAACACGAAGAACACGAAGAACACGAAGAACACGAAGAACACGAAGAACACGAAGAACACGAAGAACACGAAGAACACGAAGAACACGAAGAACGCGAAGAACACGAAGAACACGAAGAACACGAAGAACACGATGAACGTGATGAACACCAAGAACACAATGAACACGAAGAACACGAAGAACACGATGAACACGAAGAACACGATGAACACGAAGAACACGATGAACACGAAGAACACGAAGAACACGATGAACACGAAGAACACGAAGAACACGAAGAACACGATGAACACGAAGAACAAGATGAACACGAAGAACACGATGAACACGAAGAACACGATGAACACGAAGAACACGATGAACACGAAGAACACGAAGAACACGATGAACACGATGAACACGATGAACACGAAGAATACGAAGAACACGATGAACACGATGAACACGAAGAACACGAAGAACACGAAGAACACGATGAACACGATGAACGTGATGAAGGTGAAGAACACGAAGAACACGATGAACACGAAGAACACGAAGAACACAAAGTACACGAAGAACAAGATGAACACGAAGAACACGAAGAACACGAAGAACACGAAGAACACGATGAACACGATGAACACGATGAACGTGATGAAGGTGAAGAACACGAAGAACACGATGAACACGATGAACACGAAGAACACGACGAACACGACGAACACGAAGAACACGATGAACACGAAGAACACGAAGAACACGAAGAACAAGATGAACACGAAGAACAAGAAGAACACGAAGAACACGATGAACACGAAGAACACGATGAACACGATGAACACGATGAACACGATGAACACGATGAACACGAAGAACACGAAGAACACGAAGAACACGATGAACACGAAGAACACGATGAACACGAAGAACACGATGAACACGAAGAACACGAAGAACACGATGAACACGATGAACACGAAGAACACGAAGAATACGAAGAACACGATGAACACGATGAACACGAAGAACACGAAGAACACGAAGAACACGATGAACACGATGAACGTGATGAAGGTGAAGAACACGAAGAACACGATGAACACGAAGAACACGAAGAACACGAAGAACACGAAGAACACGATGAACACGAAGAACACGAAGAACACGAAGAACACGAAGAACAAGATGAACAAAAAGAACACGAAGAACACGAAGAACACGAAGAACACGACGAACACGATAAACACGATGAACACGAAGAACACCTAGAACACGAAGAACACGACGAACACGACGAACACGACGAACACGAAGAACACGATGAACACGATGAACACGATGAACACGAAGAACACGAAGAACACGAAGAACACGAAGAACACGATGAACACGAAGAACACGACGAACACGACGAACACGACGAACACGAAGAACACGATGAACACGATGAACACGATGAACACGAAGAACACGAAGAACACGAAGAACACGATGAACACGAAGAACACGAAGAACACGAAGAACACGAAGAACACGAAGAACACGAAGAACACGATGAACACGAAGAACACGAAGAACACGAAGAACACGAAGAACACGAAGAACACGAAGAACACGAAGAACACGATGAACACAATGAACACGAAGAACACAAAGAACACGAAGAACACGAAGAACACGAAGAACACGAAGAACAGGAAGAACACGAAGAACACGAAGAACACGATGAACACAAAGAACACGAAGAACACGAAGAACACAAAAACACGATGAACACGAAGAACACAAAGAACTCGAAGAACAAAAAGAACACGAAGAACACGAAGAACACGAAGAACACGAAGAACACGAAGAACACGAAGAACACGAAGAACACGAAGAACAAGATGAACACGATGAACACGAAGAACACGAAGAACACGAAGAACACGATGAACACGAAGAACAAGATGAACACGAAGAACACGATGAACACGATGAACACAAAGAACACGAAGAACACGAAGAACACGAAGAACACGAAGAACACGAAGAACACGATGAACACGAAGAACACGAAGAACACGAAGAACAAGATGAACAAAAAGAACACGAAGAACACGAAGAACACGAAGAACACGACGAACACGAAGAACACGATGAACACGATGAACACAATGAACACGAAGAACACGAAGAACACGAAGAACACGAAGAACACGAAGAACACGATGAACACGATGAACACGAAGAACACGAAGAACACGAAGAACACGATGAACACGAAGAACACGAAGAACACGATGAACACGAAGAACACGAAGAACACGAAGAACACGATGAACACAATAAACACGATGAACACGAAGAACACGATGAACACGAAGAACACGACGAACACGACGAACACGACGAACACGAAGAACACGATGAACACGATGAACACTATGAACACGAAGAACACGAAGAACACGAAGAACACGATGAACACGAAGAACACGAAGAACACGAAGAACAAGATGAACACGAAGAACACGAAGAACACGATGAACACGATGAACACGATGAACGTGATGAACACGAAGAACACGAAGAACACGAAGAGCACGATGAACACGAAGAACAAGATGAACACGATGAACACGAAGAACACGAAGAACACGAAGAACACGATGAACACAATGAACGTGATGAAAACAAAGAACACGAAGAACACGAAGAAAACGATGAACACGAAGAACACGATGAACACGAAGAACACGAAGAACACGAAGAACACGATGAACACGATGAACACGAAGAACACGAAGAACACGAAGAACACGATGAACACGAAGAACACGAAGAACACGATGAACACGAAGAACACGATGAACACGATGAACACGATGAACACGAAGAACACGAAGAACACGAAGAACACGATGAACACGATGAACACGATGAACACGAAGAACACGACGAACACGACGAACACGACGAACACGAAGAACACGAAGAACACGAAGAACAAGATGAACACGAAGAACACGAAGAACACGATGAACACGATGAACCCGATGAACGTGAAGAACGCGAAGAACGCCAAGAACACGAAGAACACGATGAACACGAAGAACACGATGAACACGATGAACACGATGAACGTGAAGAAGGTGAAGAACACGAAAAACACGAAGAACACGAAGAACACGAAGAACACGAAGAACACGATGAACACGAAGAACACGATAAACACGATGAACACGAAGAACACGAAGAACACGAAGAACACGATGAACACGAAGAACGACGAACACGACGAACACGACAAACACGAAGAACACGAAGAACACGAAGAACAAGATGAACACGATGAACACGAAGAACACGAAGAACACGAAGAACACGAAGAACACGATGAACACGAAGAACACGATGAACACGATGAACACGATAAACACGATGAACACGAAGAACACGAAAAACACGATGAACGCGATGAACACGATGAACACGATGAACGTGAAGAAGGTGAAGAACGCGAAGAACACGAAGAACACGATGAACACGAAGAACAAGATGAACACGATGAACACGATGAACACGATGAACGTGAAGAAGGTGAAGAACACGAAGAACACGAAGAACACGAAGAACACGAAGAACACGAAGAACGCAAAGAACACGAAGAACACGAAGAACACGAAGAACACGATGAACGTGATGAACACGAAGAACACGATGAACACGATGAACACGAAGAACACGATGAACACGAAGAACCCGAAGAACACGATGAACACGAAGAACACGATGAACACGAAGAACACGATGAACACGAAGAACACGATGAACACGAAGAACACGAAGAACACGATGAACACGAAGAACACGAAGAACACGATGAACACGATGAACACGAAGAACACGATGAACACGATGAACACGAAGAACACGAAGAACACGATGAACACGAAGAACACGACGAACACGACGAACACGACGAACACGAAGAACACGAAGAACACGATGAACACGATGAACGTGATGAACACGAAGAACACGATGAACACGATGAACGTGAAGAAGGTGAAGAACACGAAGAACACGAAGAACGCGAAGAACACGAAGAACACGAAGAACACGATGAACACGATGAACGCGATGAACGTGAAGAACGCGAAGAACACGAAGAACAAGATGAACACGATGAACACGATGAACACGATGAACACGATGAACGTGAAGAAGGTGAAGAACACGAAGAACACGAAGAACGCGAAGAACACGAAGAACACGAAGAACACGAAGAACACGATGAACGTGATGAACACCAAGAACACAATGAACACGGAGAACACGAAGAACACGATGAACACGAAGAACACGATGAACACGAAGAACACGATGAACACGAAGAACACGAAGAACACGATGAACACGAAGAACACGAAGAACACGAAGAACACGATGAACACGAAGAACACGAAGAACAAGATGAACATGAAGAACACGAAGAACACGAAGAACACGAAGAACACGAAGAACACGATGAACACGATGAACACAATGAACACGAAGAACACAAAGAACACGAAGAACACGAAGAACACGAAGAACAGGAAGAACACGAAGAACACGAAGAACACAAAGAACACGATGAACACGAAGAACACAAAGAACTCGAAGAACAAGATGAACAAAAAGAACACGAAGAACACGAAGAACACGAAGAACACGAAGAACACGAAGAACAAGATGAACACGATGAACACGAAGAACACGAAGAACACGAAGAACACGATGAACACGAAGAACAAGATGAACACGAAGAACACGATGAACACGATGAACACAAAGAACACGAAGAACACGAAGAACACGAAGAACACGATGAACACGAAGAATACGAAGAACACGAAGAACAAGATGAACACAAAGAACACGATGAACACGATGAACAAAAAGAACACGAAGAACACGAAGAACACGAAGAACACGACGAACACGACGAACACGAAGAACACGAAGAACACGATGAACACGAAGAACACGAAGAACACGAAGAACACGAAGAACACGATGAACACGATGAACACGAAGAACACGAAGAACACGAAGAACACGATGAACACGAAGAACACGAAGAACACGATGAACACGAAGAACACGAAGAACACGAAGAACACGATGAACACGATGAACACGAAGAACACGACGAACACGACGAACACGAAGAACACGATGAACACGATGAACACGAAGAACACGAAGAACACGATGAACACGATGAACACGATGAATGTGATGAACACGAAGAACACGAAGAACACGAAGAGCACGATGAACACGAAGAACACGATGAACACGAAGAACACGAAGAACACGAAGAACACGATGAACACAATGAACACGATGAACACGATGAACACAAAGAGCACTAAGAGCACTAAGAACACGAAGAACACGAAGAACACGAAGAACACGATGAACACGAAGAACACGAAGAACAAGATGAACATGAAGAACACGAAGAACACGAAGAACACGAAGAACACGAAGAACACGATGAACACGATGAACACAATGAACACGAAGAACACAAAGAACACGAAGAACACGAAGAACACGAAGAACAGGAAGAACAGGAAGAACAGGAAGAACACGAAGAACACGAAGAACACGATGAACACAAAGAACACGAAGAACACGAAGAACACGAAGAACAAAAAGAACACGATGAACACGAAGAACACAAAGAACTCGAAGAACAAGATGAACAAAAAGAACACGAAGAACACGAAGAACACGAAGAACACGAAGAACAAGATGAACACGATGAACACGAAGAACACGAAGAACACGAAGAACACGATGAACACGAAGAACAAGATGAACACGAAGAACACGATGAACACGAAGAACACGAAGAACACGAAGAACACGAAGAACACGATGAACACGAAGAACACGAAGAACACGAAGAACAAGATGAACAAAAAGAACACGAAGAACACGAAGAACACGAAGAACACGACGAACACGACGAACACGAAGAACACGAAGAACACGATGAACACGAAGAACACGAAGAACACGAAGAACACGAAGAACACGATGAACACGATGAACACGAAGAACACGAAGAACACGATGAACACGATGAACACGAAGAACACGACGAACACGACGAACACGACGAACACGAAGAACACGATGAACAGGATGAACACGATGAACACGAAGAACACGAAGAACACGGAGAACACGATGAACACGATGAACACGATGAACGTGATGAACACGAAGAACACGAAGAACACGAAGA
Organism: Eucyclogobius newberryi; assembly: GCF_026437365.1. NCBI lineage: Eukaryota > Metazoa > Chordata > Actinopteri > Gobiiformes > Gobiidae > Eucyclogobius > Eucyclogobius newberryi. The sequence continues at coordinate 37,759,731 of NW_027315735.1, read as the reverse complement.
GCACGATGAACACGAAGAACAAGATGAACACGATGAACACGAAGAACACGAAGAACACGAAGAACACGATGAACACAATGAACACGAAGAACACGAAGAAAACGATGAACACGAAGAACACGATGAACACGAAGAACACGAAGAACACGAAGAACACGATGAACACGATGAACACGAAGAACACGAAGAACACGAAGAACAAGATGAACACGAAGAACACGAAGAACACGAAGAACACGATAAACACGAAGAACACGATGAACACGAAGAACACGAAGAACACGAAGAACACGATGAACACGATGAACACGAAGAACACGAAGAACACGAAGAACAAGATGAACACGAAGAACACGAAGAACACGAAGAACACGATGAACACGAAGAACACGATGAACACGAAGAACACGATGAACACGATGAACACGAAGAACACGAAGAACACGAAGAACACGATGAACACGATAAACACGATGAACACGAAGAACACGAAGAACACGAAGAACACGATGAACACGATGAACACGATGAACACGAAGAACACGACGAACACGACGAACACGACGAACACGAAGAACACGAAGAACACGATGAACACGAAGAACACGATGAACACGAAGAACACGAAGAACAAGATGAACACGAAGAACACGAAGAACACGATGAACACGATGAACCCGATGAACGTGAAGAACGCGAAGAACGCCAAGAACACGAAGAACACGATGAACACGAAGAACACGATGAACACGATGAACACAATGAACGCGATAAACACGAAGAACACGATGAACACGAAGAACACGAAGAACACGAAGAACACGATGAACACGAAGAACACGAAGAACACGATGAACACGAAGAACACGAAGAACACGATGAACACGAAGAACACGAAGAACACGATGAACACGAAGAACACGATAAACACGATGAACACGAAGAACACGAAGAACACGATGAACACGAAGAACGACGAAGAACACGATGAACACGAAGAACACGAAGAACACGATGAACACGAAGAACACGATAAACACGATGAACACGAAGAACACGAAGAACACGATGAACACGAAGAACGACGAACACGACGAACACGACAAACACGAAGAACACGAAGAACACGAAGAACAAGATGAACACGATGAACACGAAGAACACGAAGAACACGAAGAACACGAAGAACAAGATGAACACGATGAACACGAAGAACACGAAGAACACGAAGAACACGAAGAACACGATGAACACGAAGAACACGATGAACACGATGAACACGATAAACACGATGAACACGAAGAACACGAAAAACACGATGAACACGATGAACGCGATGAACACGATGAACACGATGAACGTGAAGAAGGTGAAGAAGGTGAAGAACACGAAGAACACGATGAACACGAAGAACAAGATGAACACGATGAACACGAAGAACACGAAGAACACGATGAACACGATGAACACGATGAACACGATGAACACGATGAACGTGATGAACACGATGAACACGATGAACACGAAGAACACGATGAACACGAAGAACACGATGAACACGAAGAACACGAAGAACACGAAGAACACGATGAACACAATGAACACGATGAACACGATGAACACGATGAACACGAAGAACACGACGAACACGACGAACACGACGAACACGACGAACACGACGAACACGAAGAACACGAAGAACACGATGAACACGATGAACGTGATGAACACGAAGAACACGATGAACACGATGAACGTGAATAAGGTGAAGAACACGAAAAACACGAAGAACACGAAGAACACGAAGAACACGAAGAACACGATGAACACGAAGAACACGAAGAACACGATGAACACGAAGAACACGATAAACACGATGAACACGAAGAACACGAAGAACACGATGAACACGAAGAACGACGAACACGACGAACACGACAAACACGAAGAACACGAAGAACACGAAGAACAAGATGAACACGATGAACACGAAGAACACGAAGAACACGAAGAACACGAAGAACACGATGAACACGAAGAACACGATGAACACGATGAACACGATAAACACGATGAACACGAAGAACACGAAAAACACGATGAACACGATGAACGCGATGAACACGATGAACACGATGAACGTGAAGAAGGTGAAGAAGGTGAAGAACACGATGAACACGATGAACACGAAGAACACGAAGAACACGAAGAACAAGATGAACACGAAGAACACGAAGAACACGAAGAACACGATGAACACGAAGAACACGATGAACACGAAGAACACGAAGAACACGAAGAACACGATGAACACGATGAACACGAAGAACACGAAGAACACGAAGAACAAGATGAACACGAAGAACACGAAGAACACGAAGAACACGATGAACACGAAGAACACGATGAACACGAAGAACACGATGAACACGATGAACACGAAGAACACGAAGAACACGAAGAACACGATGAACACGATAAACACGATGAACACGAAGAACACGAAGAACACGATGAACACGATGAACACGATGAACACGAAGAACACGACGAACACGACGAACACGACGAACACGAAGAACACGATGAACACGATGAACACGAAGAACACGAAGAACAAGATGAACACGAAGAACACGAAGAACACGATGAACACGATGAACCCGATGAACGTGAAGAACGCGAAGAACGCCAAGAACACGAAGAACACGATGAACACGAAGAACACGATGAACACGATGAACACAATGAACGCGATAAACACGAAGAACACGATGAACACGAAGAACACGAAGAACACGAAGAACACGATGAACACGAAGAACACGAAGAACACGATGAACACGAAGAACACGAAGAACACGATGAACACGAAGAACACGAAGAACACGATGAACACGAAGAACACGATAAACACGATGAACACGAAGAACACGAAGAACACGATGAACACGAAGAACGACGAAGAACACGATGAACACGAAGAACACGAAGAACACGATGAACACGAAGAACACGATAAACACGATGAACACGAAGAACACGAAGAACACGATGAACACGAAGAACGACGAACACGACGAACACGACAAACACGAAGAACACGAAGAACAAGATGAACACGATGAACACGAAGAACACGAAGAACACGAAGAACACGAAGAACAAGATGAACACGATGAACACGAAGAACACGAAGAACACGAAGAACACGAAGAACACGATGAACACGAAGAACACGATGAACACGATGAACACGATAAACACGATGAACACGAAGAACACGAAAAACACGATGAACACGATGAACGCGATGAACACGATGAACACGATGAACGTGAAGAAGGTGAAGAAGGTGAAGAACACGAAGAACACGATGAACACGAAGAACAAGATGAACACGATGAACACGAAGAACACGAAGAACACGATGAACACGATGAACACGATGAACACGATGAACGTGATGAACACGATGAACACGATGAACACGAAGAACACGATGAACACGAAGAACACGATGAACACGAAGAACACGAAGAACACGATGAACACGAAGAACACGATAAACACGATGAACACGAAGAACACGAAGAACACGATGAACACGAAGAACGACGAACACGACGAACACGACGAACACGACAAACACGAAGAACACGAAGAACACGAAGAACAAGATGAACACGATGAACACGAAGAACACGAAGAACACGAAGAACACGAAGAACACGATGAACACGAAGAACACGATGAACACAATGAACACGATAAACACGATGAACACGAAGAACACGAAAAACACGATGAACACGATGAACGCGATGAACACGATGAACACGATGAACGTGAAGAAGGTGAAGAAGGTGAAGAACACGAAGAACACGATGAACACGAAGAACACGATGAACACGATGAACACGATGAACACGATGAACACGATGAACGTGATGAACACGATGAACACGATGAACACGAAGAACACGATGAACACGAAGAACACGATGAACACGAAGAACACGAAGAACACGATGAACACGAAGAACACGAAGAACACGATGAACACGATGAACACGAAGAACACGATGAACACGATGAACACGAAGAACACGAAGAACACGATGAACACGAAGAACACGACGAACACGACGAACACGACGAACACGAAGAACACGAAGAACACGATGAACACGATGAACGTGATGAACACGAAGAACACGATGAACACGATGAACGTGAATAAGGTGAAGAACACGAAGAACGCGAAGAACACGAAGAACACGAAGAACACGATGAACGCGATGAACGCGATGAACGTGAAGAACGCGAAGAACACGAAGAACAAGATGAACACGATGAACACGAAGAACACGAAGAACACGATGAACACGATGAACACGATGAACACGATGAACACGATGAACGTGAAGAAGGTGAAGAACACGAAGAACACGAAGAACGCGAAGAACACGAAGAACACGAAGAACACGAAGAACACGATGAACGTGATGAACACCAAGAACACAATGAACACGAAGAACACGAAGAACACGATGAACACGAAGAACACGATGAACACGAAGAACACGATGAACACGAAGAACACGAAGAACACGATGAACACGAAGAACACGATGAACACGAAGAACACGATGAACACGAAGAACACGATGAACACGAAGAACACGAAGAACACGATGAACACGATGAACACGATGAACACGAAGAACACGAAGAACACGATGAACACGATGAACACGAAGAACACGAAGAACACGAAGAACACGATGAACACGATGAACGTGATGAAGGTGAAGAACACGAAGAACACGATGAACACGAAGAACACGAAGAACACAAAGTACACGAAGAACAAGATGAACACGAAGAACACGAAGAACACGAAGAACACGAAGAACACGATGAACACGATGAACACGATGAACGTGATGAAGGTGAAGAACACGAAGAACACGATGAACACGAAGAACACGATGTAAACGAAGAACACAAAGTACACGAAGAACACGAAGAACACGATGAACACGAAGAACACAAAGTACACGAAGAACAAGATGAACACGAAGAACACGAAGAACACGAAGAACACGATGAACACGATGAACACGAAGAACACGAAGAACACGAAGAACACGATGAACACGAAGAACGACGAACACGACGAACACGACAAACACGAAGAACACGAAGAACACGAAGAACAAGATGAACACGATGAACACAAAGAACACGAAGAACACGAAGAACACGAAGAACACGATGAACACGAAGAACACGATGAACGCGATGAACGCGATGAACACGATGAACACGATGAACGTGATGAACACGATGAACACGAAGAACACGATGAACACGAAGAACACGAAGAACACGATGAACACGAAGAACACGAAGAACACGATGAACACGAAGAACACGAAGAACACGATGAACACGATGAACACGAAGAACACGATGAACACGATGAACACGAAGAACACGAAGAACACGATGAACACGAAGAACACGACGAACACGACGAACACGACGAACACGAAGAACACGAAGAACACGATGAACACGATGAACGTGATGAACACGAAGAACACGATGAACACGATGAACGTGAAGAAGGTGAAGAACACGAAGAACGCGAAGAACACGAAGAACACGAAGAACACGATGAACACGATGAATGCGATGAACGTGAAGAACGCGAAGAACACGAAGAACAAGATGAACACGATGAACACGAAGAACACGAAGAACACGATGAACACGATGAACACGATGAACACGATGAACGTGAAGAAGGTGAAGAACACGAAGAACACGAAGAACACCAAGAACACAATGAACACGAAGAACACGAAGAACACGATGAACACGAAGAACACGATGAACACGAAGAACACGATGAACACGAAGAACACGAAGAACACGATGAACACGAAGAACACGAAGAACACGAAGAACACGATGAACACGAAGAACACGATGAACACGAAGAACACGATGAACACGAAGAACACGAAGAACACGATGAACATGATGAACACGATGAACACGAAGAACACGAAGAACACGATGAACACGATGAACACGAAGAACACGAAGAACACGATGAACACGATGAACGTGATGAAGGTGAAGAACACGAAGAACAAGATGAACACGAAGAACACGATGAACACGAAGAACACGAAGAACACGAAGAACACGAAGAACACGAAGAACACGATGAACACGAAGAACACGAAGAACACGATGAACACGATGAACACGAAGCACCTGTCACTCTGGTGTTTCCTCACCTGTTAGCGTTGCTCTCGGCAGGTGCGATGACGAGGCTGCACCTGCTCTTGTGGGCATTACTGAGGGGGCGGGGCAGGCTCACAGGTGCGTCCGTAAGCCGCGCCCCCTTTAGCTCCTCCCCGCAGCAGGGACACGTGTCAGGGACCGAGAAGCAGAAGATCTGCCTCCGATAGTGAACCAGGCGAATGATAGAGCGCTCCATCTGATGACCAAGACCAGAGACCAGACCTGAGACCTGAGACCTGACACCAGAGACCAGACCTGAGACCTGAGACCAGAGACCAGACCTGAGACCAGACCTGAGACCAGAGACCAGACCTGAGACCTGAGACCAGAGACCAGACCTGAGACCAGACCTGAGACCTGAGACCTGAGACCAGACCTGAGACCTGAGACCTGAGACCAGAGACCAGAGACCAGACCTGAGACCTGAGACCTGAGACCTGAGACCAGAGACCAGAGACCAGACCTGAGACCTGAGACCTGAGACCAGACCTGAGACCTGAGACCAGAGACCAGACCTGAGACCAGAGACCTGACACCAGAGACCAGACCTGAGACCTGAGACCTGAGACCAGAGACCAGACCTGAGACCAGACCTGAGACCAGAGACCAGACCTGAGACCAGACCTGAGACCAGAGACCAGACCTGAGACCTGAGACCAGAGACCAGAGACCAGACCTGAGACCAGACCTGAGACCAGAGACCAGACCTGAGACCTGAGACCAGAGACCAGACCTGAGACCAGACCTGAGACCTGAGACCTGAGACCAGAGACCAGACCTGAGACCAGACCTGAGACCTGAGACCTGAGACCTGAGACCTGAGACCTGAGACCTGAGACCTGAGACCAGAGACCAGACCTGAGACCAGACCTGAGACCTGAGACCTGAGACCAGAGACCAGACCTGAGACCAGACCTGAGACCAGACCTGAGACCTGAGACCTGAGACCAGAGACCAGACCTGAGACCTGAGACCTGAGACCTGAGACCTGAGACCTGAGACCTGAGACCTGAGACCTGAGACCTGAGACCTGAGACCTGAGACCTGAGACCTGAGACCTGAGACCTGAGACCAGACCAGAGACCAGACCTGAGACCTGAGACCAGAGACCAGACCTGAGACCAGAGACCAGAGACCTGAGACCTGAGACCTGAGACCTGAGACCTGAGACCTGAGACCTGAGACCTGAGACCAGAGACAAGACCTGAGACCTGAGACCTGAGACCTGAGACCTGAGACCTGAGACCTGAGACCAGACCAGAGACCAGAGACCAGAGACCTGAGACCTGAGACCTGAGACCTGAGACCAGACCTGAGACCTGAGACCTGAGACCTGAGACCTGAGACCTGAGACCAGAGACAAGACCTGAGACCAGAGACAAGACCTGAGACCTGAGACCTGAGACCTGAGACCAGACCTGAGACCAGAGACCAGAGACCTGAGACCTGAGACCTGAGACCTGAGACCTGAGACCTGAGACCAGAGACAAGACCTGAGACCAGAGACAAGACCTGAGATCTGAGACCTGAGACCTGAGACCTGAGACCTGAAACCTGAGACCTGAGACCTGAGACCAGACCTGAGACCTGAGACCTGAGACCTGAGACCTGAGACCTGAGACCTGAGACCTGAGACCTGAGACCTGAGACCTGAGACCTGAGACCTGAGACCAGACCTGAGACCTGAGACCTGAGACCTGAGACCAGACCTGAGACCTGAGACCTGAGACCTGAGACCTGAGACCTGAGACCTGAGACCTGAGACCTGAGACCTGAGACCTGAGACCTGAGACCTGAGACCTGAGACCTGAGACCAGAGACCAGAGACCTGAGACCAGACCTGAGACCTGAGACCTGAGACCTGAGACCAGATCTGAGACCTGAGACCAGACCAGAGACCAGACCAGAGACCAGACCTGAGACCTGAGACCAGACCTGAGACCTGAGACCTGAGACCTGAGACATGAGACCAGACCTGAGACCAGACCAGAGACCAGACCAGAGACCAGACCTGAGACCTGAGACCAGACCAGAGACCAGACCTGAGACCTGAGATCTGAGACCAGACCTGAGACCAGAGACCAGACCTGAGACCTGAGACCTGAGACCTGAGACCTGAGACCTGAGACCAGACCTGAGACCTGAGACCAGACCAGAGACCAGAGACCTGAGACCTGAGACCTGAGACCTGAGACCTGAGACCAGACCTGAGACCTGAGACCTGAGACCTGAGACCAGAGACCAGAGACCAGACCTGAGACCTGAGACCTGAGACCTGAGACCTGAGACCTGAGACCTGAGACCTGAGACCTGAGACCTGAGACCTGAGACCAGACCTGAGACCTGAGACCAGACCTGAGACCTGAGACCTGAGACCAGACCTGAGACCTGAGACCTGAGACCAGACCTGAGACCTGAGACCAGACCTGAGACCTGAGACCTGAGACCTGAGACCAGAGACCAGAGACCTGAGACCTGAGACCTGACACCAGAGACCTGAGACCTGAGACCTGAGACCTGAGACCTGAGACCTGAGACCTGAGACCTGAGACCTGAGACCTGAGACCTGAGACCTGAGACCTGAGACCAGAGACCTGAGACCAGACCTGAGACCAGAGACCTGAGACCAGACCTGAGACCTGAGACCTGAGACCTGAGACCTGAGACCTGAGACCTGAGACCTGAGACCTGAGACCTGAGACCTGAGACCTGAGACCTGAGACCAGACCTGAGACCTGAGACCTGAGACCTGAGACCTGAGACCTGAGACCTGAGACCTGAGACCTGAGACCTGAGACCTGAGACCTGAGACCTGAGACCTGACACCAGAGACCTGAGACCTGAGACCTGAGACCTGAGACCTGAGACCTGAGACCTGAGACCTGAGACCAGAGACCTGAGACCAGACCTGAGACCTGAGACCTGAGACCTGAGACCTGAGACCTGAGACCAGAGACCTGAGACCAGACCTGAGACCTGAGACCTGAGACCTGAGACCTGAGACCTGAGACCTGAGACCTGAGACCTGAGACCTGAGACCTGAGACCTGAGACCTGAGACCTGAGACCTGAGACCTGAGACCAGACCTGAGACCAGACCTGAGACCAGAGACCAGACCTGAGACCAGACCTGAGACCTGAGACCAGAGACCAGAGACCAGACCTGAGACCAGAGACCAGACCTGAGACCAGAGACCTGAGACCTGAGACCTGAGACCTGAGACCTGAGACCTGAGACCTGAGACCTGAGACCTGAGACCTGATGTGGTGAATGTTCCACAGTGGAGCTTTAACTGTTCTAATGTGATGTCAAAAGTGTAACCCTGTGGGTGGGGCTTACCCGTCTGTGGGTGGGGCTTACTCCATGTCTTCCTGTTTAATGTCCATTAACCAGGTCTATACCCGGTCTAAATGTGGTCTAAACCCGGTCTAAACCCGGACCAAACCCAGTCTAAACCCGGACTAAACCTGGTCAAAACGTGGTCTAAACCCGGACTAAACCCGGACTAAACCCAGTCTAAACCCGGACCAAACCCAGTCTAAACCCGGACTAAACCTGGTCAAAACGTGGTCTAAACCCGGACTAAACCCGGACTAAACCCAGTCTAAACCCGGACCAAACCCAGTCTAAACCCGGACTAAACCTGGTCAAAACGTGGTCTAAACCCGGACTAAACCCGGTCTAAACCCAGTCTAAACCCGGACTAAACCTGGTCAAAACGTGGTCTAAACCCGGACTAAACCCGGACTAAACCCAGTCTAAACCCGGACCAAACCCAGTCTAAACCCGGACTAAACCTGGTCAAAACGTGGTCTAAACCCGGACTAAACCCGGACTAAACCCAGTCTAAACCCGGACTAAACCTGGTCAAAACGTGGTCTAAACCCGGACTAAACCCGGACTAAACCCAGTCTAAACCCGGACCAAACCCAGTCTAAACCCGGACTAAACCCAGTCTAAACCCGGACTAAACCTGGTCAAAACGTGGTCTAAACCCGGACTAAACCCGGACTAAACCCAGTCTAAACCCGGACCAAACCCAGTCTAAACCCGGACTAAACCCAGTCTAAACCCGGACTAAACCCGGACTAAACCCAGTCTAAACCCGGACTAAACCCGGTCTAAACCCGGTCTAAACCTGGTCCAAGGAGGGTCCAGAGCGAGTGAGAGAAACAGCCGAGGCTCGAATTCTGATCCTTCGGTTCAAAGTCCTCTCTCGACCAATCAGGACGCAGCAGACGGTCAGGTGACTCAGGTGTAGAGTTCAGGTCACGTGACAATCTCAGCTGTTTGTGTGGTTACCATGGAGACGGAGCACACCTGAGTCAAGTTCTGTTCAAGAAAGAAAAGAGCAGAAAAGATCCTCATTTTGAGACTTTTGAACCAAATAAGATGAGATGAGATAATCCTTTTATTGTCCCACATGGGGAAATTCCATTGTTGCAACGCAATAGATCCAGAAGAAAAGACCAGATCATTTATAGGAAGTTTGAAATAAATAAATAAATAAATAAATAAATAAATACCATGTCATGTGATCACGGCAGTAATTACACATGAATATGACAGTGTTTGTTGTAGAGTGTGACAGCAGCAGGACAGAGGGTGAAACATCTCCTTCACACACACGAGGGTGAAACGTCTCCTTCACACAGCGAGGGTGAAACGTCTCCTTCACACACGAGGGTGAAACGTCTCCTTCACACACACGAGGGTGAAACGTCTCCTTCACACACGAGGGTGAAACGTCTCCTTCACACACGAGGGTGAAACGTCTCCTTCACACACACGAGGGTGAAACGTCTCCTTCACACACAAAGGTGAAACGTCTCCTTCACACACTAGGGTGAAACGTCTCCTTCACACAGCGAGGGTGAAACATCTCCTTCACACAGCGAGGGTGAAACGTCTCCTTCACACACCAGGGTGAAACATCTCCTTCACACACCAGGGCGAAACGTCTCCTTCACACAGCGAGGGTGAAACGTCTCCTTCACACAGCGAGGGTGAAACGTCTCCTTCACACAGCGAGGGTGAAACGTCTCCTTCACACAGCGAGGGTGAAACGTCTCCTTCACACAGCGAGGGTGAAACGTCTCCTTCACACAGCGAGGGTGAAACGTCTCCTTCACACAGCGAGGGTGAAACGTCTCCTTCACACACGAGGGTGAAACGTCTCCTTCACACACGAGGGTGAAACGTCTCCTTCACACAGCGAAGGTGAAACGTCTCCTTCACACAGCGAAGGTGAAACGTCTCCTTCACACAGCGAGGGTGAAACGTCTCCTTCACACAGCGAGGGTGAAACGTCTCCTTCACACAGCGAGGGTGAAACGTCTCCTTCACACAGCGAGGGTGAAACGCTGCTGTTATTACTTTATATTGAGTTTATAATATTCATCATTAAATTACATTTATTGTTTCTTGATGAGTTTGAGCTCGATGCAGTTTCTATAAATGTCGACTGGAGCTGGAGATAAATCAGAATCTGTGTCATCTTCAAGTCAAAGTTTGTCCAGTATGTCCCAGTGGTCAGGAGCGTCCAGTGGTCAGGAGCGTCCAGTGGACTGACCGCTCGATAGCATGCTAATGCTAGTGGCTATGCTAATAAACATGAGCCTATTGCAGACAGTTTTAAGGAGCCTCATTTCCAACTGTCTGAGAGTTAGATTTTAAAATCAGACACAAAGTCTGTGCACTTGAGAGCTTTGAGGGCGTGGTCGGTACAGAGGGCGTGTCCGGTGCAGAGGGCGTGTCTGATGCAGAGGGCGTGTCCGATGCAGAGGGCGTGTCTAATGCAGAGGGCGTGTCCGGTGCAGGGGGCGTGTCCGATGCAGAGGGCGTGTCTGATGCAGAGGGCGTGTCTAATGCAGAGGGCGTGTCCGGTGCAGAGGGCGTGTCTGATGCAGAGGGCGTGTCCGATGCAGAGGGCGTGTCCGAGATGCAGAGGGCGTGTCCGAGATGCAGAGGGCGTGTCCGGTGCAGAGGGCGTGTCCGAGATGCAGAGGGCGTGTCCGAGATGCAGAGGGCGTGTCCGGTGCAGAGGCCGTGTCCGAGATGCAAAGGGCGTGTCCGAGATGCAGAGGGCGTGTCCGGTGCAGAGGGCGTGTCCGATGCTGTGATAAAATGTGAATATATGATTATATTTCTGTGATGTATTTTATCTGCATAATAGTGATATTTTATCTGCATCATTAGTCTAAGAGAAGAACGGGTGTGTGACAAACTGCATTTGTGAAGGGGTCGTAAAGATGGGCCAAAGGATGTTTAACCCGAGGGGGTGTGACAGCCCAGAGGAGTTTGGGTAATGTTTACTCAAGGCTTGATCTCTACGGAAAAATACCAAGTGCCTTGATGTGAGGCTGACCTCTATACTGAGAGTCATGTGGTGCCTGAGGTTCCTGTACAGGTCTTATACTGAGAGTCATGTGGTGCCTGAGGTTCCTGTACAGGTCTTATACTGAGAGTCATGTGATGCCGGGGGTTCCTGTACAGGTCTTATACTGAGAGTCATGTGATGCCGGGGGTTCCTGTACAGGTCTTATACTGAGAGTCATGTGATGCCGGGGGTTCCTGTACAGGTCTTATACTGAGAGTCATGTGGTGCCGGGGGTTCCTGTACAGGTCTTATACTGAGAGTCATGTGATGCCGGGGGTTCCTGTACAGGTCTTATACTGAGAGTCATGTGATGCCGGGGGTTCCTGTACAGGTCTTATACTGAGAGTCATGTGGTGCCTGAGGTTCCTGTACAGGTCTTATACTGAGAGTCATGTGATGCCGGGGGTTCCTGTACAGGTCTTATACTGAGAGTCATGTGATGCCGGGGGTTCCTGTACAGGTCTTATACTGAGAGTCATGTGATGCCGGGGGTTCCTGTACAGGTCTTATACTGAGAGTCATGTGGTGCCTGAGGTTCCTGTACAGGTCTTATACTGAGAGTCATGTGGTGCCTGAGGTTCCTGTACAGGTCTTATACTGAGAGTCATGTGATGCCGGGGGTTCCTGTACAGGTCTTATACTGAGAGTCATGTGATGCCGGGGGTTCCTGTACAGGTCTTATACTGAGAGTCATGTGATGCCGGGGGTTCCTGTACAGGTCTTATACTGAGAGTCATGTGGTGCCTGAGGTTCCTGTACAGGTCTTATACTGAGAGTCATGTGATGCCGGGGGTTCCTGTACAGGTCTTATACCGAGAGTCATGTGATGCCGGGGGTTCCTGTACAGGTCTTATACTGAGAGTCATGTGGTGCCTGAGGTTCCTGTACAGGTCTTATACTGAGAGTCATGTGATGCCGGGGGTTCCTGTACAGGTCTTATACCGAGAGTCATGTGATGCCGGGGGTTCCTGTACAGGTCTTATACTGAGAGTCATGTGGTGCCTGAGGTTCCTGTACAGGTCTTATACTGAGAGTCATGTGGTGCCTGAGGTTCCTGTACAGGTCTTATACTGAGAGTCATGTGGTGCCTGAGGTTCCTGTACAGGTCTTATACTGAGAGTCATGTGGTGCCAGGGGTTCCTGTACAGGTCTTATACTGAGAGTCATGTGATGCCGGGGGTTCCTGTACAGGTCTTATACTGAGAGTCATGTGATGCCGGGGGTTCCTGTACAGGTCTTATACTGAGAGTCATGTGATGCCGGGGGTTCCTGTACAGGTCTTATACTGAGAGATATGTGATGCCGGGGGTTCCTGTACAGGTCTTATACTGAGAGTCATGTGATGCCGGGGGTTCCTGTACAGGTCTTATACTGAGAGTCATGTGATGCCGGGGGTTCCTGTACAGGTCTTATACTGAGAGTCATGTGATGCCGGGGGTTCCTGTACAGGTCTTATACTGAGAGTCATGTGATGCCGGGGGTTCCTGTACAGGTCTTATACTGAGAGTCATGTGGTGCCTGAGGTTCCTGTACAGGTCTTATACTGAGAGTCATGTGATGCCGGGGGTTCCTGTACAGGTCTTATACTGAGAGTCATGTGATGCCGGGGGTTCCTGTACAGGTCTTATACTGAGAGTCATGTGGTGCCTGAGGTTCCTGTACAGGTCTTATACTGAGAGTCATGTGATGCCGGGGGTTCCTGTACAGGTCTTATACTGAGAGTCACGTGGTGCCTGAGGTTCCTGTACAGGTCTTATACTGAGAGTCATGTGGTGCCTGAGGTTCCTGTACAGGTCTTATACTGAGAGTCATGTGGTGCCAGGGGTTCCTGTACAGGTCTTATACTGAGAGTCATGTGATGCCGGGGGTTCCTGTACAGGTCTTATACTGAGAGTCATGTGATGCCGGGGGTTCCTGTACAGGTCTTATACTGAGAGTCATGTGGTGCCTGAGGTTCCTGTACAGGTCTTATACTGAGAGTCATGTGATGCCGGGGGTTCCTGTACAGGTCTTATACTGAGAGTCATGTGGTGCCGGGGGTTACTGTACAGGTCTTATACTGAGAGTCATGTGGTGCCTGAGGTTCCTGTACAGGTCTTATACTGAGAGTCATGTGGTGCCGGGGGTTCCTGTACAGGTCTTATACTGAGAGTCATGTGGTGCCTGATGTTCCTGTACAGGTCTTATACTGAGAGTCATGTGGTGCCTGAGGTTCCTGTACAGGTCTTATACTGAGAGTCATGTGGTGCCGGGGGTTCCTGTACAGGTCTTATACTGAGAGTCATGTGGTGCCTGAGGTTCCTGTACAGGTCTTATACTGAGAGTCATGTGGTGCCGGGGGTTCCTGTACAGGTCTTATACTGAGAGTCATGTGGTGCCTGAGGTTCCTGTACAGGTCTTATACTGAGAGTCATGTGGTGCCGGGGGTTCCTGTACAGGTCTTATACTGAGAGTCATGTGGTGCCGGGGGTTCCTGTACAGGTCTTATACTGAGAGTCATGTGGTGCCGGGGGTTCCTGTACAGGTCTTATACTGAGAGTCATGTTGTGCCGGGGGTTCCTGTACAGGTCTCATACTGAGAGTCATGTGGTGCCTGAGGTTCCTGTACAGGTCTTATACTGAGAGTCATGTGGTGCCTGAGGTTCCTGTACAGGTCTTATACTGAGAGTCATGTGGTGCCTGAGGTTCCTGTACAGGTCTTATACTGAGAGTCATGTGGTGCCGGAGGTTCCTGTACAGGTCTTATACTGAGAGTCATGTGGTGCCGGGGGTTCCTTTACAGGTCTTATACTGAGAGTCATGTGGTGCCGGGGGTTCCTGTACAGGTCTTATACTGAGAGTCATGTGGTGCCGGGGGTTCCTGTACAGGTCTCATACTGGGAGTCATGTGGTGCCGGGGGTTCCTGTACAGGTCTTATACTGAGAGTCATGTGGTGCCTGAGGTTCCTGTACAGGTCTTATACTGAGAGTCATGTGGTGCCTGATGTTCCTGTACAGGTCTTATACTGAGAGTCATGTGGTGCCTGAGGTTCCTGTACAGGTCTTATACTGAGAGTCATGTGGTGCCGGGGGTTCCTGTACAGGTCTTATACTGAGAGTCATGTGGTGCCTGAGGTTCCTGTACAGGTCTTATACTGAGAGTCATGTGGTGCCGGGGGTTCCTGTACAGGTCTTATACTGAGAGTCATGTGGTGCCTGAGGTTCCTGTACAGGTCTTATACTGAGAGTCATGTGGTGCCGGGGGTTCCTGTACAGGTCTTATACTGAGAGTCATGTGGTGCCGGGGGTTCCTGTACAGGTCTTATACTGAGAGTCATGTGGTGCCGGGGGTTCCTGTACAGGTCTTATACTGAGAGTCATGTTGTGCCGGGGGTTCCTGTACAGGTCTCATACTGAGAGTCATGTGGTGCCTGAGGCTCCTGTACAGGTCTTATACTGAGAGTCATGTGGTGCCGGGGGTTCCTGTACAGGTCTTATACTGAGAGTCATGTGGTGCCTGAGGTTCCTGTACAGGTCTTATACTGAGAGTCATGTGGTGCCTGAGGTTCCTGTACAGGTCTTATACTGAGAGTCATGTGGTGCCGGGGTTCCTGTACAGGTCTTATACTGAGAGTCATGTGGTGCCGGGGGTTCCTGTACAGGTCTTATACTGAGAGTCATGTGGTGCCGGGGGTTCCTGTACAGGTCTTATACTGAGAGTCATGTTGTGCCGGGGGTTCCTGTACAGGTCTCATACTGAGAGTCATGTGGTGCCTGAGGTTCCTGTACAGGTCTTATACTGAGAGTCATGTGGTGCCGGGGGTTCCTGTACAGGTCTTATACTGAGAGTCATGTGGTGCCGGAGGTTCCTGTACAGGCCTTATACTGAGAGTCATGTGGTACCGGGGGTTCCTGTACAGGTCTTATACTGAGAGTCATGTGGTGCCTGAGGTTCCTGTACAGGTCTTATACTGAGAGTCATGTGGTACCGGAGGTTCCTGTACAGGCCTTATACTGAGAGTCATGTGGTGCCGGGGGTTCCTGTACAGGTCTTATACTGAGAGTCATGTGGTGCCTGAGGTTCCTGTACAAGTCTTATACTGAGAGTCATGTGGTGCCGGAGGTTCCTGTACAAGTCTTATACTGAGAGTCATGTGGTGCCGGAGGTTCCTGTACAGGCCTTATACTGAGAGTCATGTGGTGATGAGGTTCCTGTACAGGTCTTGTACTGAGAGTCATGTGGTGCCGGGGGTTCCTGTACAGGTCTTATACTGAGAGTCATGTGGTGCCTGAGGTTCCTGTACAGGTCTAATACTGAGAGTCATGTGGTACCGGGGGTTCCTGTACAGGTCTTATACTGAGAGTCATGTGGTGCCTGAGGTTCCTGTACAGGTCTAATACTGAGAGTCGTGTGGTGCCGGGGGTTCCTGTACAGGTCTCATACTGAGAGTCTTGTGGTGCCTGAGGTTCCTGTACAGGTCTTATACTGAGAGTCATGTGATGCCGGGGGTTCCTGTACAGGTCTTATACTGAGAGTCATGTGGTGCCGGGGGTTCCTGTACAGGTCTTATACTGAGAGTCATGTGGTGCCTGAGGTTCCTGTACAGGTCTAATACTGAGAGTCGAGTGGTGCCGGGGGTTCCTGTACAGGTCTCATACTGAGAGTCTTGTGGTGCCTGAGGTTCCTGTACAGGTCTTATACTGAGAGTCATGTGATGCCGGGGGTTCCTGTACAGGTCTTATACTGAGAGTCATGTGATGCCGGGGGTTCCTGTACAGGTCTTATACTTAGAGTCATGTGATGCCGGGGGTTCCTGTACAGGTCTTATACTGAGAGTCATGTGATGCCGGGGGTTCCTGTACAGGTCTTATACTGAGAGTCATGTGATGCCGGGGGTTCCTGTACAGGTCTTATACTGAGAGTCATGTGATGCCGGGGGTTCCTGTACAGGTCTTATACTGAGAGTCATGTGATGCCGGGGGTTCCTGTACAGGTCTTATACTGAGAGTCATGTGGTGCCTGAGGTTCCTGTACAGGTCTTATACTGAGAGTCATGTGATGCCGGGGGTTCCTGTACAGGTCTTATACTGAGAGTCATGTGATGCCGGGGGTTCCTGTACAGGTCTTATACTGAGAGTCATGTGGTGCCGGGGGTTCCTGTACAGGTCTTATACTGAGAGTCATGTGATGCCGGGGGTTCCTGTACAGGTCTTATACTGAGAGTCATGTGGTGCCTGAGATTCCTGTACAGGTCTTATACTGAGAGTCATGTGATGCCGGGGGTTCCTGTACAGGTCTTATACTGAGAGTCATGTGATGCCGGGGGTTCCTGTACAGGTCTTATACTGAGAGTCATGTGGTGCCTGAGGTTACTGTACAGGTCTTATACTGAGAGTCATGTGATGCCGGGGGTTCCTGTACAGGTCTTATACTGAGAGTCATGTGGTGCCTGAGGTTCCTGTACAGGTCTTATACTGAGAGTCATGTGGTGCCTGAGGTTCCTGTACAGGTCTTATACTGAGAGTCATGTGGTGCCAGGGGTTCCTGTACAGGTCTTATACTGAGAGTCATGTGATGCCGGGGGTTCCTGTACAGGTCTTATACTGAGAGTCATGTGATGCCGGGGGTTCCTGTACAGGTCTTATACTGAGAGTCATGTGGTGCCTGAGGTTCCTGTACAGGTCTTATACTGAGAGTCATGTGATGCCGGGGGTTCCTGTACAGGTCTTATACTGAGAGTCATGTGATGCCGGGGGTTCCTGTACAGGTCTTATACTGAGAGTCATGTGATGCCGGGGGTTCCTGTACAGGTCTTATACTGAGAGTCATGTGGTGCCTGAGGTTCCTGTACAGGTCTTATACTGAGAGTCATGTGATGCCGGGGGTTCCTGTACAGGTCTTATACTGAGAGTCATGTGATGCCGGGGGTTCCTGTACAGGTCTTATACTGAGAGTCATGTGATGCCTGAGGTTCCTGTACAGGTCTCATACTGAGAGTCTTGTGGTGCCTGAGGTTCCTGTACAGGTCTTATACTGAGAGTCATGTGATGCCGGGGGTTCCTGTACAGGTCTTATACTGAGAGTCATGTGATGCCGGGGGTTCCTGTACAGGTCTTATACTTAGAGTCATGTGATGCCGGGGGTTCCTGTACAGGTCTTATACTGAGAGTCATGTGATGCCGGGGGTTCCTGTACAGGTCTTATACTGAGAGTCATGTGATGCCGGGGGTTCCTGTACAGGTCTTATACTGAGAGTCATGTGATGCCGGGGGTTCCTGTACAGGTCTTATACTGAGAGTCATGTGATGCCGGGGGTTCCTGTACAGGTCTTATACTGAGAGTCATGTGGTGCCTGAGGTTCCTGTACAGGTCTTATACTGAGAGTCATGTGATGCCGGGGGTTCCTGTACAGGTCTTATACTGAGAGTCATGTGATGCCGGGGGTTCCTGTACAGGTCTTATACTGAGAGTCATGTGGTGCCGGGGGTTCCTGTACAGGTCTTATACTGAGAGTCATGTGATGCCGGGGGTTCCTGTACAGGTCTTATACTGAGAGTCATGTGGTGCCTGAGATTCCTGCACAGGTCTTATACTGAGAGTCATGTGATGCCGGGGGTTCCTGTACAGGTCTTATACTGAGAGTCATGTGATGCCGGGGGTTCCTGTACAGGTCTTATACTGAGAGTCATGTGGTGCCTGAGGTTCCTGTACAGGTCTTATACTGAGAGTCATGTGATGCCGGGGGTTCCTGTACAGGTCTTATACTGAGAGTCATGTGGTGCCTGAGGTTCCTGTACAGGTCTTATACTGAGAGTCATGTGGTGCCTGAGGTTCCTGTACAGGTCTTATACTGAGAGTCATGTGGTGCCAGGGGTTCCTGTACAGGTCTTATACTGAGAGTCATGTGATGCCGGGGGTTCCTGTACAGGTCTTATACTGAGAGTCATGTGATGCCGGGGGTTCCTGTACAGGTCTTATACTGAGAGTCATGTGGTGCCTGAGGTTCCTGTACAGGTCTTATACTGAGAGTCATGTGATGCCGGGGGTTCCTGTACAGGTCTTATACTGAGAGTCATGTGATGCCGGGGGTTCCTGTACAGGTCTTATACTGAGAGTCATGTGGTGCCTGAGGTTCCTGTACAGGTCTTATACTGAGAGTCATGTGGTGCCGGAGGTTCCTGTACAGGTCTTATACTGAGAGTCATGTGGTGCCGGGGGTTCCTGTACAGGTCTTATACTGAGAGTCATGTGGTGCCGGGGGTTCCTGTACAGGTCTCATACTGGGAGTCATGTGGTGCCGGGGGTTCCTGTACAGGTCTTATACTGAGAGTCATGTGGTGCCTGAGGTTCCTGTACAGGTCTTATACTGAGAGTCATGTGGTGCCTGAGGTTCCTGTACAGGTCTTATACTGAGAGTCATGTGATGCCGGGGGTTCCTGTACAGGTCTTATACTGAGAGTCATGTGATGCCGGGGGTTCCTGTACAGGTCTTATACTGAGAGTCATGTGATGCCGGGGGTTCCTGTACAGGTCTTATACTGAGAGTCATGTGGTGCCTGAGGTTCCTGTACAGGTCTTATACTGAGAGTCATGTGATGCCGGGGGTTCCTGTACAGGTCTTATACTGAGAGTCATGTGATGCCGGGGGTTCCTGTACAGGTCTTATACTGAGAGTCATGTGATGCCTGAGGTTCCTGTACAGGTCTCATACTGAGAGTCTTGTGGTGCCTGAGGTTCCTGTACAGGTCTTATACTGAGAGTCATGTGATGCCGGGGGTTCCTGTACAGGTCTTATACTGAGAGTCATGTGATGCCGGGGGTTCCTGTACAGGTCTTATACTTAGAGTCATGTGATGCCGGGGGTTCCTGTACAGGTCTTATACTGAGAGTCATGTGATGCCGGGGGTTCCTGTACAGGTCTTATACTGAGAGTCATGTGATGCCGGGGGTTCCTGTACAGGTCTTATACTGAGAGTCATGTGATGCCGGGGGTTCCTGTACAGGTCTTATACTGAGAGTCATGTGATGCCGGGGGTTCCTGTACAGGTCTTATACTGAGAGTCATGTGGTGCCTGAGGTTCCTGTACAGGTCTTATACTGAGAGTCATGTGATGCCGGGGGTTCCTGTACAGGTCTTATACTGAGAGTCATGTGATGCCGGGGGTTCCTGTACAGGTCTTATACTGAGAGTCATGTGGTGCCGGGGGTTCCTGTACAGGTCTTATACTGAGAGTCATGTGATGCCGGGGGTTCCTGTACAGGTCTTATACTGAGAGTCATGTGGTGCCTGAGATTCCTGTACAGGTCTTATACTGAGAGTCATGTGATGCCGGGGGTTCCTGTACAGGTCTTATACTGAGAGTCATGTGATGCCGGGGGTTCCTGTACAGGTCTTATACTGAGAGTCATGTGGTGCCTGAGGTTCCTGTACAGGTCTTATACTGAGAGTCATGTGATGCCGGGGGTTCCTGTACAGGTCTTATACTGAGAGTCATGTGGTGCCTGAGGTTCCTGTACAGGTCTTATACTGAGAGTCATGTGGTGCCTGAGGTTCCTGTACAGGTCTTATACTGAGAGTCATGTGGTGCCAGGGGTTCCTGTACAGGTCTTATACTGAGAGTCATGTGATGCCGGGGGTTCCTGTACAGGTCTTATACTGAGAGTCATGTGATGCCGGGGGTTCCTGTACAGGTCTTATACTGAGAGTCATGTGGTGCCTGAGGTTCCTGTACAGGTCTTATACTGAGAGTCATGTGATGCCGGGGGTTCCTGTACAGGTCTTATACTGAGAGTCATGTGATGCCGGGGGTTCCTGTACAGGTCTTATACTGAGAGTCATGTGGTGCCTGAGGTTCCTGTACAGGTCTTATACTGAGAGTCATGTGGTGCCGGAGGTTCCTGTACAGGTCTTATACTGAGAGTCATGTGGTGCCGGGGGTTCCTGTACAGGTCTTATACTGAGAGTCATGTGGTGCCGGGGGTTCCTGTACAGGTCTCATACTGGGAGTCATGTGGTGCCGGGGGTTCCTGTACAGGTCTTATACTGAGAGTCATGTGGTGCCTGAGGTTCCTGTACAGGTCTTATACTGAGAGTCATGTGGTGCCTGAGGTTCCTGTACAGGTCTTATACTGAGAGTCATGTGGTGCCTGAGGTTCCTGTACAGGTCTTATACTGAGAGTCATGTGGTGCCGGAGGTTCCTGTACAGGTCTTATACTGAGAGTCATGTGGTGCCGGGGGTTCCTGTACAGGTCTTATACTGAGAGTCATGTGGTGCCGGGGGTTCCTGTACAGGTCTTATACTGAGAGTCATGTGGTGCCGGGGGTTCCTGTACAGGTCTCATACTGGGAGTCATGTGGTGCCGGGGGTTCCTGTACAGGTCTTATACTGAGAGTCATGTGGTGCCTGAGGTTCCTGTACAGGTCTTATACTGAGAGTCATGTGGTGCCTGATGTTCCTGTACAGGTCTTATACTGAGAGTCATGTGGTGCCTGAGGTTCCTGTACAGGTCTTATACTGAGAGTCATGTGGTGCCGGGGGTTCCTGTACAGGTCTTATACTGAGAGTCATGTGGTGCCTGAGGTTCCTGTACAGGTCTTATACTGAGAGTCATGTGGTGCCGGGGGTTCCTGTACAGCTCTTATACTGAGAGTCATGTGGTGCCTGAGGTTCCTGTACAGGTCTTATACTGAGAGTCATGTGGTGCCGGGGGTTCCTGTACAGGTCTTATACTGAGAGTCATGTGGTGCCGGGGGTTCCTGTACAGGTCTTATACTGAGAGTCATGTGGTGCCGGGGGTTCCTGTACAGGTCTTATACTGAGAGTCATGTTGTGCCGGGGGTTCCTGTACAGGTCTCATACTGAGAGTCATGTGGTGCCTGAGGCTCCTGTACAGGTCTTATACTGAGAGTCATGTGGTGCCGGGGGTTCCTGTACAGGTCTTATACTGAGAGTCATGTGGTGCCTGAGGTTCCTGTACAGGTCTTATACTGAGAGTCATGTGGTGCCTGAGGTTCCTGTACAGGTCTTATACTGAGAGTCATGTGGTGCCGGGGTTCCTGTACAGGTCTTATACTGAGAGTCATGTGGTGCCGGGGGTTCCTGTACAGGTCTTATACTGAGAGTCATGTGGTGCCGGGGGTTCCTGTACAGGTCTTATACTGAGAGTCATGTTGTGCCGGGGGTTCCTGTACAGGTCTCATACTGAGAGTCATGTGGTGCCTGAGGTTCCTGTACAGGTCTTATACTGAGAGTCATGTGGTGCCGGGGGTTCCTGTACAGGTCTTATACTGAGAGTCATGTGGTGCCGGAGGTTCCTGTACAGGCCTTATACTGAGAGTCATGTGGTACCGGGGGTTCCTGTACAGGTCTTATACTGAGAGTCATGTGGTGCCTGAGGTTCCTGTACAGGTCTTATACTGAGAGTCATGTGGTACCGGACCTTCCTGTACAGGCCTTATACTGAGAGTCATGTGGTGCCGGGGGTTCCTGTACAGGTCTTATACTGAGAGTCATGTGGTGCCTGAGGTTCCTGTACAAGTCTTATACTGAGAGTCATGTGGTGCCGGAGGTTCCTGTACAAGTCTTATACTGAGAGTCATGTGGTGCCGGAGGTTCCTCTACAGGCCTTATACTGAGAGTCATGTGGTGATGAGGTTCCTGTACAGGTCTTGTACTGAGAGTCATGTGGTGCCGGGGGTTCCTGTACAGGTCTTATACTGAGAGTCATGTGGTGCCTGAGGTTCCTGTACAGGTCTAATACTGAGAGTCATGCAGTACCGGGGGTTCCTGTACAGGTCTTATACTGAGAGTCATGTGGTGCCTGAGGTTCCTGTACAGGTCTAATACTGAGAGTCGTGTGGTGCCGGGGGTTCCTGTACAGGTCTCATACTGAGAGTCTTGTGGTGCCTGAGGTTCCTGTACAGGTCTTATACTGAGAGTCATGTGATGCCGGGGGTTCCTGTACAGGTCTTATACTGAGAGTCATGTGGTGCCGGGGGTTCCTGTACAGGTCTTATACTGAGAGTCATGTGGTGCCTGAGGTTCCTGTACAGGTCTAATACTGAGAGTCGAGTGGTGCCGGGGGTTCCTGTACAGGTCTCATACTGAGAGTCTTGTGGTGCCTGAGGTTCCTGTACAGGTCTTATACTGAGAGTCATGTGATGCCGGGGGTTCCTGTACAGGTCTTATACTGAGAGTCATGTGATGCCGGGGGTTCCTGTACAGGTCTTATACTTAGAGTCATGTGATGCCGGGGGTTCCTGTACAGGTCTTATACTGAGAGTCATGTGATGCCGGGGGTTCCTGTACAGGTCTTATACTGAGAGTCATGTGATGCCGGGGGTTCCTGTACAGGTCTTATACTGAGAGTCATGTGATGCCGGGGGTTCCTGTACAGGTCTTATACTGAGAGTCATGTGATGCCGGGGGTTCCTGTACAGGTCTTATACTGAGAGTCATGTGGTGCCTGAGGTTCCTGTACAGGTCTTATACTGAGAGTCATGTGATGCCGGGGGTTCCTGTACAGGTCTTATACTGAGAGTCATGTGATGCCGGGGGTTCCTGTACAGGTCTTATACTGAGAGTCATGTGGTGCCGGGGGTTCCTGTACAGGTCTTATACTGAGAGTCATGTGATGCCGGGGGTTCCTGTACAGGTCTTATACTGAGAGTCATGTGGTGCCTGAGATTCCTGTACAGGTCTTATACTGAGAGTCATGTGATGCCGGGGGTTCCTGTACAGGTCTTATACTGAGAGTCATGTGATGCCGGGGGTTCCTGTACAGGTCTTATACTGAGAGTCATGTGGTGCCTGAGGTTCCTGTACAGGTCTTATACTGAGAGTCATGTGATGCCGGGGGTTCCTGTACAGGTCTTATACTGAGAGTCATGTGGTGCCTGAGGTTCCTGTACAGGTCTTATACTGAGAGTCATGTGGTGCCTGAGGTTCCTGTACAGGTCTTATACTGAGAGTCATGTGGTGCCAGGGGTTCCTGTACAGGTCTTATACTGAGAGTCATGTGATGCCGGGGGTTCCTGTACAGGTCTTATACTGAGAGTCATGTGATGCCGGGGGTTCCTGTACAGGTCTTATACTGAGAGTCATGTGGTGCCTGAGGTTCCTGTACAGGTCTTATACTGAGAGTCATGTGATGCCGGGGGTTCCTGTACAGGTCTTATACTGAGAGTCATGTGATGCCGGGGGTTCCTGTACAGGTCTTATACTGAGAGTCATGTGGTGCCTGAGGTTCCTGTACAGGTCTTATACTGAGAGTCATGTGGTGCCTGAGGTTCCTGTACAGGTCTTATACTGAGAGTCATGTGGTGCCGGAGGTTCCTGTACAGGTCTTATACTGAGAGTCATGTGGTGCCGGGGGTTCCTGTACAGGTCTTATACTGAGAGTCATGTGGTGCCGGGGGTTCCTGTACAGGTCTCATACTGGGAGTCATGTGGTGCCGGGGGTTCCTGTACAGGTCTTATACTGAGAGTCATGTGGTGCCTGAGGTTCCTGTACAGGTCTTATACTGAGAGTCATGTGGTGCCTGATGTTCCTGTACAGGTCTTATACTGAGAGTCATGTGGTGCCTGAGGTTCCTGTACAGGTCTTATACTGAGAGTCATGTGGTGCCGGGGGTTCCTGTACAGGTCTTATACTGAGAGTCATGTGGTGCCTGAGGTTCCTGTACAGGTCTCATACTGAGAGTCATGTGGTGCCTGAGGCTCCTGTACAGGTCTTATACTGAGAGTCATGTGGTGCCGGGGGTTCCTGTACAGGTCTTATACTGAGAGTCATGTGGTGCCTGAGGTTCCTGTACAGGTCTTATACTGAGAGTCATGTGGTGCCTGAGGTTCCTGTACAGGTCTTATACTGAGAGTCATGTGGTGCCGGGGGTTCCTGTACCGGTCTTATACTGAGAGTCATGTGGTGCCGGGGGTTCCTGTACAGGTCTCATACTGAGAGTCATGTGGTGCCTGAGGTTCCTGTACAGGTCTTATACTGAGAGTCATGTGGTGCCGGGGGTTCCTGTACAGGTCTTATACTGAGAGTCATGTGGTGCCTGAGGTTCCTGTACAGGTCTTATACTGAGAGTCATGTGGTGCCGGGGGTTCCTGTACAGGTCTCATACTGGGAGTCATGTGGTGCCGGGGGTTCCTGTACAGGTCTTATACTGAGAGTCATGTGGTGCCTGAGGTTCCTGTACAGGTCTTATACTGAGAGTCATGTGGTGCCGGAGGTTCCTGTACAGGCCTTATACTGAGAGTCATGTGGTGCCTGAGGTTCCTGTACAGGTCTTATACTGAGAGTCATGTGGTGCCGGAGGTTCCTGTACAGGCCTTATACTGAGAGTCATGTGGTGCCGGGGGTTCCTGTACAGGTCTTATACTGAGAGTCATGTGGTGCCTGAGGTTCCTGTACAGGTCTTATACTGAGAGTCATGTGGTACCGGAGGTTCCTGTACAGGCCTTATACTGAGAGTCATGTGGTGCCGGGGGTCCCTGTACAGGTCTTATACTGAGAGTCATGTGGTGCCTGAGGTTCCTGTACAAGTCTTATACTGAGAGTCATGTGGTGCCTGAGGTTCCTGTACAAGTCTTATACTGAGAGTCATGTGGTGCCGGAGGTTCCTGTACAGGCCTTATACTGAGAGTCATGTGGTGCCTGAGGTTCCTGTACAGGTCTTGTACTGAGAGTCATGTGGTGCCGGGGGTTCCTGTACAGGTCTTATACTGAGAGTCATGTGGTGCCTGAGGTTCCTGTACAGGTCTAATACTGAGAGTCGTGTGGTGCCGGGGGTTCCTGTACAGGTCTCATACTGAGAGTCTTGTGGTGCCTGAGGTTCCTGTACAGGTCTTATACTGAGAGTCATGTGGTGCCTGAGGTTCCTGTACAGGTCTTATACTGAGAGTCATGTGGTGCCGGGGGTTCCTGTACAGGTCTTATACTGAGAGTCATGTGGTGCCTGAGGTTCCTGTACAGGTCTTATACTGAGAGTCATGTGGTGCCGGGGGTTCCTGTACAGGTCTTATACTGAGAGTCATGTGGTGCCTGAGGTTCCTGTACAGGTCTTATACTGAGAGTCATGTGATGCCGGGAGTTCCTGTACAGGTCTTATACTGAGAGATATGTGATGCCGGGGGTTCCTGTACAGGTCTTATACTGAGAGTCATGTGATGCCGGGGGTTCCTGTACAGGTCTTATACTGAGAGTCATGTGATGCCGGGGGTTCCTGTACAGGTCTTATACTGAGAGTCATGTGGTGCCTGAGGTTCCTGTACAGGTCTTATACTGAGAGTCATGTGATGCCGGGGGTTCCTGTACAGGTCTTATACTGAGAGTCATGTGATGCCGGGGGTTCCTGTACAGGTCTTATACTGAGAGTCATGTGGTGCCGGGGGTTCCTGTACAGGTCTTATACTGAGAGTCATGTGATGCCGGGGGTTCCTGTACAGGTCTTATACTGAGAGTCATGTGATGCCGGGGGTTCCTGTACAGGTCTTATACTGAGAGTCATGTGGTGCCTGAGGTTCCTGTACAGGTCTTATACTGAGAGTCATGTGATGCCGGGGGTTCCTGTACAGGTCTTATACTGAGAGTCATGTGATGCCGGGGGTTCCTGTACAGGTCTTATACTGAGAGTCATGTGGTGCCTGAGGTTCCTGTACAGGTCTTATACTGAGAGTCATGTGATGCCGGGGGTTCCTGTACAGGTCTTATACTGAGAGTCATGTGGTGCCTGAGGTTCCTGTACAGGTCTTATACTGAGAGTCATGTGGTACCGGAGGTTCCTGTACAGACCTTATACTGAGAGTCATGTGGTGCCGGGGGTCCCTGTACAGGTCTTATACTGAGAGTCATGTGGTGCCTGAGGTTCCTGTACAAGTCTTATACTGAGAGTCATGTGGTGCCTGAGGTTCCTGTACAAGTCTTATACTGAGAGTCATGTGGTGCCGGAGGTTCCTGTACAGGCCTTATACTGAGAGTCATGTGGTGCCTGAGGTTCCTGTACAGGTCTTGTACTGAGAGTCATGTGGTGCCGGGGGTTCCTGTACAGGTCTTATACTGAGAGTCATGTGGTGCCTGAGGTTCCTGTACAGGTCTAATACTGAGAGTCGTGTGGTGCCGGGGGTTCCTGTACAGGTCTCATACTGAGAGTCTTGTGGTGCCTGAGGTTCCTGTACAGGTCTTATACTGAGAGTCATGTGGTGCCTGAGGTTCCTGTACAGGTCTTATACTGAGAGTCATGTGGTGCCGGGGGTTCCTGTACAGGTCTTATACTGAGAGTCATGTGGTGCCTGAGGTTCCTGTACAGGTCTTATACTGAGAGTCATGTGGTGCCGGGGGTTCCTGTACAGGTCTTATACTGAGAGTCATGTGGTGCCTGAGGTTCCTGTACAGGTCTTATACTGAGAGTCATGTGATGCCGGGAGTTCCTGTACAGGTCTTATACTGAGAGTCATGTGGTGCCTGAGGTTCCTGTACAGGTCTTATACTGAGAGTCATGTGATGCTGGGAGTTCCTGTACAGGTCTTATACTGAGAGTCATGTGATGCCGGGGGTTCCTGTACAGGTCTTATACTGAGAGTCATGTGGTGCCTGAGGTTCCTGTACAGGTCTTATACTGAGAGTCATGTGATGCCGGGAGTTCCTGTACAGGTCTTATACTGAGAGATATGTGATGCCGGGGGTTCCTGTACAGGTCTTATACTGAGAGTCATGTGATGCCGGGGGTTCCTGTACAGGTCTTATACTGAGAGTCATGTGATGCCGGGGGTTCCTGTACAGGTCTTATACTGAGAGTCATGTGGTGCCTGAGGTTCCTGTACAGGTCTTATACTGAGAGTCATGTGATGCCGGGGGTTCCTGTACAGGTCTTATACTGAGAGTCATGTGATGCCGGGGGTTCCTGTACAGGTCTTATACTGAGAGTCATGTGGTGCCGGGGGTTCCTGTACAGGTCTTATACTGAGAGTCATGTGATGCCGGGGGTTCCTGTACAGGTCTTATACTGAGAGTCATGTGATGCCGGGGGTTCCTGTACAGGTCTTATACTGAGAGTCATGTGGTGCCTGAGGTTCCTGTACAGGTCTTATACTGAGAGTCATGTGATGCCGGGGGTTCCTGTACAGGTCTTATACTGAGAGTCATGTGATGCCGGGGGTTCCTGTACAGGTCTTATACTGAGAGTCATGTGGTGCCTGAGGTTCCTGTACAGGTCTTATACTGAGAGTCATGTGATGCCGGGGGTTCCTGTACAGGTCTTATACTGAGAGTCATGTGGTGCCTGAGGTTCCTGTACAGGTCTTATACTGAGAGTCATGTGGTGCCTGAGGTTCCTGTACAGGTCTTATACTGAGAGTCATGTGGTGCCAGGGGTTCCTGTACAGGTCTTATACTGAGAGTCATGTGATGCCGGGGGTTCCTGTACAGGTCTTATACTGAGAGTCATGTGATGCCGGGGGTTCCTGTACAGGTCTTATACTGAGAGTCATGTGGTGCCTGAGGTTCCTGTACAGGTCTTATACTGAGAGTCATGTGGTGCCTGAGGTTCCTGTACAGGTCTTATACTGAGAGTCATGTGGTGCCGGGGGTTCCTGTACAGGTCTTATACTGAGAGTCATGTGGTGCCGGGGGTTCCTGTACAGGTCTTATACTGAGAGTCATGTGGTGCCTGAGGTTCCTGTACAGGTCTTATACTGAGAGTCATGTGGTGCCGGGGGTTCCTGTACAGGTCTTATACTGAGAGTCATGTGGTGCCTGAGGTTCCTGTACAGGTCTTATACTGAGAGTCATGTGGTGCCTGATGTTCCTGTACAGGTCTTATACTGAGAGTCATGTGGTGCCTGAGGTTCCTGTACAGGTCTTATACTGAGAGTCATGTGGTGCCGGGGGTTCCTGTACAGGTCTTATACTGAGAGTCATGTGGTGCCTGAGGTTCCTGTACAGGTCTTATACTGAGAGTCATGTGGTGCCGGGGGTTCCTGTACAGGTCTTATACTGAGAGTCATGTGGTGCCTGAGGTTCCTGTACAGGTCTTATACTGAGAGTCATGTGGTGCCGGGGGTTCCTGTACAGGTCTTATACTGAGAGTCATGTGGTGCCGGGGGTTCCTGTACAGGTCTTATACTGAGAGTCATGTGGTGCTGGGGGTTCCCGTACAGGTCTTATACTGAGAGTCATGTGGTGCCTGAGGTTCCTGTACAGGTCTTATACTGAGAGTCATGTGGTGCCGGGGGTTCCTGTACAGGTCTTATACTGAGAGTCATGTGGTGCCGGGGGTTCCTGTACAGGTCTTATACTGAGAGTCATGTTGTGCCGGGGGTTCCTGTACAGGTCTCATACTGAGAGTCATGTGGTGCCTGAGGTTCCTGTACAGGTCTTATACTGAGAGTCATGTGGTGCCGGGGGTTCCTGTACAGGTCTTATACTGAGAGTCATGTGGTGCCTGAGGTTCCTGTACAGGTCTAATACTGAGAGTCGTGTGGTGCCGGGGGTTCCTGTACAGGTCTCATACTGAGAGTCTTGTGGTGCCTGAGGTTCCTGTACAGGTCTTATACTGAGAGTCATGTGATGCCGGGGGTTCCTGTACGGGTCTTATACTGAGAGTCATGTGATGCCGGGGGTTCCTGTACAGGTCTTATACTGAGAGTCATGTGATGCCGGGGGTTCCTGTACAGGTCTTATACTGAGAGTCATGTGGTGCCGGGGGTTCCTGTACAGGTCTTATACTGAGAGTCATGTGATGCCGGGGGTTCCTGTACAGGTCTTATACTGAGAGTCATGTGGTGCCTGAGGTTCCTGTACAGGTCTTATACTGAGAGTCATGTGATGCCGGGGGTTCCTGTACAGGTCTTATACTGAGAGTCATGTGATGCCGGGGGTTCCTGTACAGGTCTTATACTGAGAGTCATGTGGTGCCTGAGGTTCCTGTACAGGTCTTATACTGAGAGTCATGTGATGCCGGGGGTTCCTGTACAGGTCTTATACTGAGAGTCATGTGGTGCCTGAGGTTCCTGTACAGGTCTTATACTGAGAGTCATGTGGTGTCTTAGGTTCCTGTACAGGTCTTATACTGAGAGTCATGTGGTGCCAGGGGTTCCTGTACAGGTCTTATACTGAGAGTCATGTGAGGCCGGGGGTTCCTGTACAGGTCTTATACTGAGAGTCATGTGATGCCGGGGGTTCCTGTACAGGTCTTATACTGAGAGTCATGTGGTGCCTGAGGTTCCTGTACAGGTCTTATACTGAGAGTCATGTGATGCCGGGGGTTCCTGTACAGGTCTTATACTGAGAGTCATGTGATGCCGGGGGTTCCTGTACAGGTCTTATACTGAGAGTCATGTGGTGCCTGAGGTTCCTGTACAGGTCTTATACTGAGAGTCATGTGGTGCCGGAGGTTCCTGTACAGGTCTTATACTGAGAGTCATGTGGTGCCGGGGGTTCCTGTACAGGTCTTATACTGAGAGTCATGTCGTGCCGGGGGTTCCTGTACAGGTCTTATACTGAGAGTCATGTGGTGCCGGGGGTTCCTGTACAGGTCTCATACTGGGAGTCATGTGGTGCCGGGGGTTCCTGTACAGGTCTTATACTGAGAGTCATGTGGTGCCTGAGGTTCCTGTACAGGTCTTATACTGAGAGTCATGTGGTGCCTGATGTTCCTGTACAGGTCTTATACTGAGAGTCATGTGGTGCCGGGGGTTCCTGTACAGGTCTAATACTGAGAGTCGTGTGGTGCCGGGGGTTCCTGTACAGGTCTCATACTGAGAGTCTTGTGGTGCCTGAGGTTCCTGTACAGGTCTTATACTGAGAGTCATGTGATGCCGGGGGTTCCTGTACAGGTCTTATACTGAGAGTCATGTGGTGCCGGGGGTTCCTGTACAGGTCTTATACTGAGAGTCATGTGGTGCCTGAGGTTCCTGTACAGGTCTAATACTGAGAGTCGTGTGGTGCCGGGGGTTCCTGTACAGGTCTCATACTGAGAGTCTTGTGGTGCCTGAGGTTCCTGTACAGGTCTTATACTGAGAGTCATGTGATGCCGGGGGTTCCTGTACAGGTCTCATACTGGGAGTCATGTGGTGCCGGGGGTTCCTGTACAGGTCTTATACTGAGAGTCATGTGGTGCCTGAGGTTCCTGTACAGGTCTTATACTGAGAGTCATGTGGTGCCTGATGTTCCTGTACAGGTCTTATACTGAGAGTCATGTGGTGCCGGGGGTTCCTGTACAGGTCTTATACTGAGAGTCATGTGGCGCCTGAGGTTCCTGTACAGGTCTAATACTGAGAGTCGTGTGGTGCCGGGGGTTCCTGTACAGGTCTCATACTAAGAGTCTTGTGGTGCCTGAGGTTCCTGTACAGGTCTTATACTGAGAGTCATGTGATGCCGGGGGTTCCTGTACAGGTCTTATACTGAGAGTCATGTGGTGCCGGGGGTTCCTGTACAGGTCTTATACTGAGAGTCATGTGGTGCCTGAGGTTCCTGTACAGGTCTAATACTGAGAGTCGTGTGGTGCCGGGGGTTCCTGTACAGGTCTCATACTGAGAGTCTTGTGGTGCCTGAGGTTCCTGTACAGGTCTTATACTGAGAGTCATGTGATGCCGGGGGTTCCTGTACAGGTCTTATACTGAGAGTCATGTGATGCCGGGGGTTCCTGTACAGGTCTTATACTGAGAGTCATGTGATGCCGGGGGTTCCTGTACAGGTCTTATACTGAGAGTCATGTGATGCCGGGGGTTCCTGTACAGGTCTTATACTGAGAGTCATGTGATGCCGGGGGTTCCTGTACAGGTCTTATACTGAGAGTCATGTGATGCCGGGGGTTCCTGTACAGGTCTTATACTGAGAGTCATGTGGTGCCTGAGGTTCCTGTACAGGTCTTATACTGAGAGTCATGTGATGCCGGGGGTTCCTGTACAGGTCTTATACTGAGAGTCATGTGATGCCGGGGGTTCCTGTACAGGTCTTATACTGAGAGTCATGTGGTGCCGGGGGTTCCTGTACAGGTCTTATACTGAGAGTCATGTGATGCCGGGGGTTCCTGTACAGGTCTTATACTGAGAGTCATGTGGTGCCGGGGGTTCCTGTACAGGTCTTATACTGAGAGTCATGTGGTGCCTGAGGTTCCTGTACAGGTCTAATACTGAGAGTCGTGTGGTGCCGGGGGTTCCTGTACAGGTCTCATACTGAGAGTCTTGTGGTGCCTGAGGTTCCTGTACAGGTCTTATACTGAGAGTCATGTGATGCCGGGGGTTCCTGTACAGGTCTCATACTGGGAGTCATGTGGTGCCGGGGGTTCCTGTACAGGTCTTATACTGAGAGTCATGTGGTGCCTGAGGTTCCTGTACAGGTCTTATACTGAGAGTCATGTGGTGCCTGATGTTCCTGTACAGGTCTTATACTGAGAGTCATGTGGTGCCGGGGGTTCCTGTACAGGTCTTATACTGAGAGTCATGTGGTGCCTGAGGTTCCTGTACAGGTCTAATACTGAGAGTCGTGTGGTGCCGGGGGTTCCTGTACAGGTCTCATACTAAGAGTCTTGTGGTGCCTGAGGTTCCTGTACAGGTCTTATACTGAGAGTCATGTGATGCCGGGGGTTCCTGTACAGGTCTTATACTGAGAGTCATGTGGTGCCGGGGGTTCCTGTACAGGTCTTATACTGAGAGTCATGTGGTGCCTGAGGTTCCTGTACAGGTCTAATACTGAGAGTCGTGTGGTGCCGGGGGTTCCTGTACAGGTCTCATACTGAGAGTCTTGTGGTGCCTGAGGTTCCTGTACAGGTCTTATACTGAGAGTCATGTGATGCCGGGGGTTCCTGTACAGGTCTTATACTGAGAGTCATGTGATGCCGGGGGTTCCTGTACAGGTCTTATACTGAGAGTCATGTGATGCCGGGGGTTCCTGTACAGGTCTTATACTGAGAGTCATGTGATGCCGGGGGTTCCTGTACAGGTCTTATACTGAGAGTCATGTGATGCCGGGGGTTCCTGTACAGGTCTTATACTGAGAGTCATGTGATGCCGGGGGTTCCTGTACAGGTCTTATACTGAGAGTCATGTGGTGCCTGAGGTTCCTGTACAGGTCTTATACTGAGAGTCATGTGATGCCGGGGGTTCCTGTACAGGTCTTATACTGAGAGTCATGTGATGCCGGGGGTTCCTGTACAGGTCTTATACTGAGAGTCATGTGGTGCCGGGGGTTCCTGTACAGGTCTTATACTGAGAGTCATGTGATGCCGGGGGTTCCTGTACAGGTCTTATACTGAGAGTCATGTGGTGCCTGAGGTTCCTGTACAGGTCTTATACTGAGAGTCATGTGATGCCGGGGGTTCCTGTACAGGTCTTATACTGAGAGTCATGTGATGCCGGGGGTTCCTGTACAGGTCTTATACTGAGAGTCATGTGGTGCCTGAGGTTCCTGTACAGGTCTTATACTGAGAGTCATGTGATGCCGGGGGTTCCTTTACAGGTCTTATACTGAGAGTCATGTGGTGCCTGAGGTTCCTGTACAGGTCTTATACTGAGAGTCATGTGGTGCCTGAGGTTCCTGTACAGGTCTTATACTGAGAGTCATGTGATGCCGGGGGTTCCTGTACAGGTCTTATCCTGAGAGTCATGTGATGCCGGGGGTTCCTGTACAGGTCTTATACTGAGAGTCATGTGGTGCCTGAGGTTCCTGTACAGGTCTTATACTGAGAGTCATGTGGTGCCTGAGGTTCCTGTACAGGTCTTATACTGAGAGTCATGTGGTGCCGGAGGTTCCTGTACAGGTCTTATACTGAGAGTCATGTGGTGCCGGGGGTTCCTGTACAGGTCTTATACTGAGAGTCATGTGGTGCCGGGGGTTCCTGTACAGGTCTCATACTGGGAGTCATGTGGTGCCGGGGGTTCCTGTACAGGTCTTATACTGAGAGTCATGTGGTGCCTGAGGTTCCTGTACAGGTCTTATACTGAGAGTCATGTGGTGCCTGATGTTCCTGTACAGGTCTCATACTGAGAGTCATGTGGTGCCTGAGGCTCCTGTACAGGTCTTATACTGAGAGTCATGTGGTGCCGGGGGTTCCTGTACAGGTCTTATACTGAGAGTCATGTGGTGCCTGAGGTTCCTGTACAGGTCTTATACTGAGAGTCATGTGGTGCCTGAGGTTCCTGTACAGGTCTTATACCGAGAGTCATGTGGTGCCGGGGGTTCCTGTACAGGTCTTATACTGAGAGTCATGTGGTGCCGGGGGTTCCTGTACAGGTCTTATACTGAGAGTCATGTTGTGCCGGGGGTTCCTGTACAGGTCTCATACTGAGAGTCATGTGGTGCCTGAGGTTCCTGTACAGGTCTTATACTGAGAGTCATGTGGTGCCGGGGGTTCCTGTACAGGTCTTATACTGAGAGTCATGTGGTGCCTGAGGTTCCTGTACAGGTCTTATACTGAGAGTCATGTGGTGCCTGAGGTTCCTGTACAGGTCTTATACTGAGAGTCATGTGGTGCCTGAGGTTCCTGTACAGGTCTTATACTGAGAGTCATGTGGTGCCGGAGGTTCCTGTACAGGCCTTATATTGAGAGTCATGTGGTGCCTGAGGTTCCTGTACAGGTCTTATACTGAGAGTCATGTGGTGCCGGAGGTTCCTGTACAGGCCTTATACTGAGAGTCATGTGGTGCCGGGGGTTCCTGTACAGGTCTTATACTGAGAGTCATGTGGTGCCTGAGGTTCCTGTACAGGTCTTATACTGAGAGTCATGTGGTACCGGAGGTTCCTGTACAGGCCTTATACTGAGAGTCATGTGGTGCCGGGGGTCCCTGTACAGGTCTTATACTGAGAGTCATGTGGTGCCTGAGGTTCCTGTACAAGTCTTATACTGAGAGTCATGTGGTGCCGGAGGTTCCTGTACAGGCCTTATACTGAGAGTCATGTGGTGCCTGAGGTTCCTGTACAGGTCTTGTACTGAGAGTCATGTGGTGCCGGGGGTTCCTGTACAGGTCTTATACTGAGAGTCATGTGGTGCCTGAGGTTCCTGTACAGGTCTAATACTGAGAGTCGTGTGGTGCCGGGGGTTCCTGTACAGGTCTCATACTGAGAGTCTTGTGGTGCCTGAGGTTCCTGTACAGGTCTTATACTGAGAGTCATGTGGTGCCTGAGGTTCCTGTACAGGTCTTATACTGAGAGTCATGTGGTGCCGGGGGTTCCTGTACAGGTCTTATACTGAGAGTCATGTGTTGCCTGAGGTTCCTGTACAGGTCTTATACTGAGAGTCATGTGGTGCCGGGGGTTCCTGTACAGGTCTTATACTGAGAGTCATGTGGTGCCTGAGGTTCCTGTACAGGTCTTATACTGAGAGTCATGTGATGCCGGGGGTTCCTGTACAGGTCTTATACTGAGAGATATGTGATGCCGGGGGTTCCTGTACAGGTCTTATACTGAGAGTCATGTGATGCCGGGGGTTCCTGTACAGGTCTTATACTGAGAGTCATGTGATGCCGGGGGTTCCTGTACAGGTCTTATACTGAGAGTCATGTGGTGCCTGAGGTTCCTGTACAGGTCTTATACTGAGAGTCATGTGATGCCGGGGGTTCCTGTACAGGTCTTATACTGAGAGTCATGTGATGCCGGGGGTTCCTGTACAGGTCTTATACTGAGAGTCATGTGGTGCCGGGGGTTCCTGTACAGGTCTTATACTGAGAGTCATGTGATGCCGGGGGTTCCTGTACAGGTCTTATACTGAGAGTCATGTGATGCCGGGGGTTCCTGTACAGGTCTTATACTGAGAGTCATGTGGTGCCTGAGGTTCCTGTACAGGTCTTATACTGAGAGTCATGTGATGCCGGGGGTTCCTGTACAGGTCTTATACTGAGAGTCATGTGATGCCGGGGGTTCCTGTACAGGTCTTATACTGAGAGTCATGTGGTGCCTGAGGTTCCTGTACAGGTCTTATACTGAGAGTCATGTGATGCCGGGGGTTCCTGTACAGGTCTTATACTGAGAGTCATGTGGTGCCTGAGGTTCCTGTACAGGTCTTATACTGAGAGTCATGTGGTGCCTGAGGTTCCTGTACAGGTCTTATACTGAGAGTCATGTGGTGCCAGGGGTTCCTGTACAGGTCTTATACTGAGAGTCATGTGATGCCGGGGGTTCCTGTACAGGTCTTATACTGAGAGTCATGTGATGCCGGGGGTTCCTGTACAGGTCTTATACTGAGAGTCATGTGATTCCGGGGGTTCCTGTACAGGTCTTATACTGAGAGTCATGTGGTGCCTGAGGTTCCTGTACAGGTCTTATACTGAGAGTCATGTGGTGCCTGAGGTTCCTGTACAGGTCTTATACTGAGAGTCATGTGGTGCCGGAGGTTCCTGTACAGGTCTTATACTGAGAGTCATGTGGTGCCGGGGGTTCCTGTACAGGTCTTATACTGAGAGTCATGTGGTGCCTGAGGTTCCTGTACAGGTCTTATACTGAGAGTCAT
Source organism: Eucyclogobius newberryi (assembly GCF_026437365.1). Taxonomy (NCBI): domain Eukaryota; kingdom Metazoa; phylum Chordata; class Actinopteri; order Gobiiformes; family Gobiidae; genus Eucyclogobius; species Eucyclogobius newberryi. The sequence continues at coordinate 37,722,602 of NW_027315735.1, read as the reverse complement.
GTGGTGCCTGATGTTCCTGTACAGGTCTTATACTGAGAGTCATGTGGTGCCTGAGGTTCCTGTACAGGTCTTATACTGAGAGTCATGTGGTGCCGGGGGTTCCTGTACAGGTCTTATACTGAGAGTCATGTGGTGCCTGAGGTTCCTGTACAGGTCTTATACTGAGAGTCATGTGGTGCCGGGGGTTCCTGTACAGGTCTTATACTGAGAGTCATGTGGTGCCTGAGGTTCCTGTACAGGTCTTATACTGAGAGTCATGTGGTGCCGGGGGTTCCTGTACAGGTCTTATACTGAGAGTCATGTGGTGCCGGGGGTTCCTGTACAGGTCTTATACTGAGAGTCATGTGGTGCCGGGGGTTCCCGTACAGGGTTATACTGAGAGTCATGTGGTGCCTGAGGTTCCTGTACAGGTCTTATACTGAGAGTCATGTGGTGCCTGAGGTTCCTGTACAGGTCTTATACTGAGAGTCATGTGGTGCCTGAGGTTCCTGTACAGGTCTTATACTGAGAGTCATGTGGTGCCGGGGGTTCCTGTACAGGTCTTATACTGAGAGTCATGTGGTGCCGGGGGTTCCTGTACAGGTCTTATACTGAGAGTCATGTGGTGCCGGGGGTTCCTGTACAGGTCTCATACTGAGAGTCATGTGGTGCCTGAGGTTCCTGTACAGGTCTAATACTGAGAGTCGTGTGGTGCCGGGGGTTCCTGTACAGGTCTCATACTGAGAGTCTTGTGGTGCCTGAGGTTCCTGTACAGGTCTTATACTGAGAGTCATGTGATGCCGGGGGTTCCTGTACGGGTCTTATACTGAGAGTCATGTGATGCCGGGGGTTCCTGTACAGGTCTTATACTGAGAGTCATGTGATGCCGGGGGTTCCTGTACAGGTCTTATACTGAGAATCATGTGGTGCCTGAGGTTCCTGTACAGGTCTTATACTGAGAGTCATGTGATGCCGGGGGTTCCTGTACAGGTCTTATACTGAGAGTCATGTGGTGCCGGGGGTTCCTGTACAGGTCTTATACTGAGAGTCATGTGATGCCGGGGGTTCCTGTACAGGTCTTATACTGAGAGTCATGTGGTGCCTGAGGTTCCTGTACAGGTCTTATACTGAGAGTCATGTGATGCCGGGGGTTCCTGTACAGGTCTTATACTGAGAGTCATGTGATGCCGGGGGTTCCTGTACAGGTCTTATACTGAGAGTCATGTGGTGCCTGAGGTTCCTGTACAGGTCTTATACTGAGAGTCATGTGATGCCGGGGGTTCCTGTACAGGTCTTATACTGAGAGTCATGTGGTGCCTGAGGTTCCTGTACAGGTCTTATACTGAGAGTCATGTGGTGCCTGAGGTTCCTGTACAGGTCTTATACTGAGAGTCATGTGAGGCCGGGGGTTCCTGTACAGGTCTTATACTGAGAGTCATGTGATGCCGGGGGTTCCTGTACAGGTCTTATACTGAGAGTCATGTGGTGCCTGAGGTTCCTGTACAGGTCTTATACTGAGAGTCATGTGATGCCGGGGGTTCCTGTACAGGTCTTATACTGAGAGTCATGTGATGCCGGGGGTTCCTGTACAGGTCTTATACTGAGAGTCATGTGGTGCCTGAGGTTCCTGTACAGGTCTCATACTGAGAGTCATGTGGTGCCTGAGGTTCCTGTACAGGTCTTATACTGAGAGTCATGTGGTGCCGGAGGTTCCTGTACAGGTCTTATACTGAGAGTCATGTGGTGCCGGGGGTTCCTGTACAGGTCTTATACTGAGAGTCATGTGGTGCCGGGGGTTCCTGTACAGGTCTTATACTGAGAGTCATGTGGTGCCGGGGGTTCCTGTACAGGTCTCATACTGGGAGTCATGTGGTGCCGGGGGTTCCTGTACAGGTCTTATACTGAGAGTCATGTGGTGCCGGGGGTTCCTGTACAGGTCTTATACTGAGAGTCATGTGGTGCCGGGGGTTCCTGTACAGGTCTTATACTGAGAGTCATGTGGTGCCTGATGTTCCTGTACAGGTCTTATACTGAGAGTCATGTGGTGCCTGAGGTTCCTGTACAGGTCTTATACTGAGAGTCATGTGGTGCCGGGGGTTCCTGTACAGGTCTTATACTGAGAGTCATGTGGTGCCTGAGGTTCCTGTACAGGTCTTATACTGAGAGTCATGTGGTGCCGGGGGTTCCTGTACAGGTCTTATACTGAGAGTCATGTGGTGCCGGGGGTTCCTGTACAGGTCTTATACTGAGAGTCATGTGGTGCCGGGGGTTCCTGTACAGGTCTTATACTGAGAGTCATGTGGTGCCGGGGGTTCCTGTACAGGTCTTATACTGAGAGTCATGTTGTGCCGGGGGTTCCTGTACAGGTCTCATACTGAGAGTCATGTGGTGCCTGAGGTTCCTGTACAGGTCTTATACTGAGAGTCATGTTGTGCCGGGGGTTCCTGTACAGGTCTCATACTGAGAGTCATGTGGTGCCTGAGGCTCCTGTACAGGTCTTATACTGAGAGTCATGTGGTGCCGGGGGTTCCTGTACAGGTCTTATACTGAGAGTCATGTGGTGCCTGAGGTTCCTGTACAGGTCTTATACTGAGAGTCATGTGGTGCCTGAGGTTCCTGTACAGGTCTTATACTGAGAGTCATGTGGTGCCGGGGGTTCCTGTACAGGTCTCATACTGAGAGTCATGTGGTGCCTGAGGTTCCTGTACAGGTCTTATACTGAGAGTCATGTGGTGCCGGGGGTTCCTGTACAGGTCTTATACTGAGAGTCATGTGGTGCCTGAGGTTCCTGTACAGGTCTTATACTGAGAGTCATGTGGTGCCGGAGGTTCCTGTACAGGCCTTATACTGAGAGTCATGTGGTGCCGGGGGTTCCTGTACAGGTCTTATACTGAGAGTCATGTGGTGCCTGAGGTTCCTGTACAGGTCTTATACTGAGAGTCATGTGGTGCCGGGGGTTCCTGTACAGGTCTCATACTGAGAGTCTTGTGGTGCCTGAGGTTCCTGTACAGGTCTTATACTGAGAGTCATGTGATGCCGGGGGTTCCTGTACAGGTCTTATACTGAGAGTCATGTGGTGCCTGAGGTTCCTGTACAGGTCTTATACTGAGAGTCATGTGATGCCGGGGGTTCCTGTACAGGTCTTATACTGAGAGTCATGTGGTGCCTGAGGTTCCTGTACAGGTCTTATACTGAGAGTCATGTGGTGCCTGAGGTTCCTGTACAGGTCTTATACTGAGAGTCATGTGAGGCCGGGGGTTCCTGTACAGGTCTTATACTGAGAGTCATGTGATGCCGGGGGTTCCTGTACAGGTCTTATACTGAGAGTCATGTGGTGCCTGAGGTTCCTGTACAGGTCTTATACTGAGAGTCATGTGATGCCGGGGGTTCCTGTACAGGTCTTATACTGAGAGTCATGTGATGCCGGGGGTTCCTGTACAGGTCTTATACTGAGAGTCATGTGGTGCCTGAGGTTCCTGTACAGGTCTCATACTGAGAGTCATGTGGTGCCTGAGGTTCCTGTACAGGTCTTATACTGAGAGTCATGTGGTGCCGGAGGTTCCTGTACAGGTCTTATACTGAGAGTCATGTGGTGCCGGGGGTTCCTGTACAGGTCTTATACTGAGAGTCATGTGGTGCCGGGGGTTCCTGTACAGGTCTTATACTGAGAGTCATGTGGTGCCGGGGGTTCCTGTACAGGTCTCATACTGGGAGTCATGTGGTGCCGGGGGTTCCTGTACAGGACTGAGAGTCATGTGGTGCCGGGGGTTCCTGTACAGGTCTTATACTGAGAGTCATGTGGTGCCGGGGGTTCCTGTACAGGTCTTATACTGAGAGTCATGTGGTGCCTGATGTTCCTGTACAGGTCTTATACTGAGAGTCATGTGGTGCCTGAGGTTCCTGTACAGGTCTTATACTGAGAGTCATGTGGTGCCGGGGGTTCCTGTACAGGTCTTATACTGAGAGTCATGTGGTGCCTGAGGTTCCTGTACAGGTCTTATACTGAGAGTCATGTGGTGCCGGGGGTTCCTGTACAGGTCTTATACTGAGAGTCATGTGGTGCCGGGGGTTCCTGTACAGGTCTTATACTGAGAGTCATGTGGTGCCGGGGGTTCCTGTACAGGTCTTATACTGAGAGTCATGTGGTGCCGGGGGTTCCTGTACAGGTCTTATACTGAGAGTCATGTTGTGCCGGGGGTTCCTGTACAGGTCTCATACTGAGAGTCATGTGGTGCCTGAGGTTCCTGTACAGGTCTTATACTGAGAGTCATGTTGTGCCGGGGGTTCCTGTACAGGTCTCATACTGAGAGTCATGTGGTGCCTGAGGCTCCTGTACAGGTCTTATACTGAGAGTCATGTGGTGCCGGGGGTTCCTGTACAGGTCTTATACTGAGAGTCATGTGGTGCCTGAGGTTCCTGTACAGGTCTTATACTGAGAGTCATGTGGTGCCTGAGGTTCCTGTACAGGTCTTATACTGAGAGTCATGTGGTGCCGGGGGTTCCTGTACAGGTCTCATACTGAGAGTCATGTGGTGCCTGAGGTTCCTGTACAGGTCTTATACTGAGAGTCATGTGGTGCCGGGGGTTCCTGTACAGGTCTTATACTGAGAGTCATGTGGTGCCTGAGGTTCCTGTACAGGTCTTATACTGAGAGTCATGTGGTGCCGGAGGTTCCTGTACAGGCCTTATACTGAGAGTCATGTGGTGCCGGGGGTTCCTGTACAGGTCTTATACTGAGAGTCATGTGGTGCCTGAGGTTCCTGTACAGGTCTTATACTGAGAGTCATGTGGTGCCGGGGGTTCCTGTACAGGTCTCATACTGAGAGTCTTGTGGTGCCTGAGGTTCCTGTACAGGTCTTATACTGAGAGTCATGTGATGCCGGGGGTTCCTGTACAGGTCTTATACTGAGAGTCATGTGGTGCCGGGGGTTCCTGTACAGGTCTTATACTGAGAGTCATGTGATGCCGGGGGTTCCTGTACAGGTCTTATACTGAGAGTCATGTGATGCCGGGGGTTCCTGTACAGGTCTTATACTGAGAGTCATGTGATGCCGGGGGTTCCTGTACAGGTCTTATACTGAGAGTCATGTGGTGCCTGAGGTTCCTGTACAGGTCTTATACTGAGAGTCATGTGATGCCGGGGGTTCCTGTACAGGTCTTATACTGAGAGTCATGTGATGCCGGGGGTTCCTGTACAGGTCTTATACTGAGAGTCATGTGATGCCGGGGGTTCCTGTACAGGTCTTATACTGAGAGTCATGTGATGCCGGGGGTTCCTGTACAGGTCTTATACTGAGAGTCATGTGATGCCGGGGGTTCCTGTACAGGTCTTATACTGAGAGTCATGTGGTGCCGGGGGTTCCTGTACAGGTCTTAAACTGAGAGTCATGTGATGCCGGGGGTTCCTGTACAGGTCTTATACTGAGAGTCATGTGGTGCCTGAGGTTCCTGTACAGGTCTTATACTGAGAGTCATGTGATGCCGGGGGTTCCTGTACAGGTCTTATACTGAGAGTCATGTGATGCATGGGGTTCCTGTACAGGTCTTATACTGAGAGTCATGTGGTGCCTGAGGTTCCTGTACAGGTCTTATACTGAGAGTCATGTGATGCCGGGGGTTCCTGTACAGGTCTTATACTGAGAGTCATGTGGTGCCTGAGGTTCCTGTACAGGTCTTATACTGAGAGTCATGTGGTGCCAGGGGTTCCTGTACAGGTCTTATACTGAGAGTCATGTGATGCCGGGGGTTCCTGTACAGGTCTTATACTGAGAGTCATGTGATGCCGGGGGTTCCTGTACAGGTCTTATACTGAGAGTCATGTGGTGCCTGAGGTTCCTGTACAGGTCTTATACTGAGAGTCATGTGATGCCGGGGGTTCCTGTACAGGTCTTATACTGAGAGTCATGTGATGCCGGGGGTTCCTGTACAGGTCTTATACTGAGAGTCATGTGGTGCCTGAGGTTCCTGTACAGGTCTTATACTGAGAGTCATGTGGTGCCTGAGGTTCCTGTACAGGTCTTATACTGAGAGTCATGTGGTGCCGGAGGTTCCTGTACAGGTCTTATACTGAGAGTCATGTGGTGCCGGGGGTTCCTGTACAGGTCTCATACTGGGAGTCATGTGGTGCCGGGGGTTCCTGTACAGGTCTTATACTGAGAGTCATGTGGTGCCTGAGGTTCCTGTACAGGTCTTATACTGAGAGTCATGTGGTGCCTGATGTTCCTGTACAGGTCTTATACTGAGAGTCATGTGGTGCCTGAGGTTCCTGTACAGGTCTTATACTGAGAGTCATGTGGTGCCGGGGGTTCCTGTACAGGTCTTATACTGAGAGTCATGTGGTGCCGGGGGTTCCTGTACAGGTCTTATACTGAGAGTCATGTGGTGCCTGAGGTTCCTGTACAGGTCTTATACTGAGAGTCATGTGGTGCCTGAGGTTCCTGTACAGGTCTTATACTGAGAGTCATGTGGTGCCGGGGGTTCCTGTACAGGTCTTATACTGATAGTCATGTGGTGCCGGGGGTTCCTGTACAGGTCTTATACTGAGAGTCATGTGGTGCCGGGGGTTCCTGTACAGGTCTTATACTGAGAGTCATGTTGTGCCGGGGGTTCCTGTACAGGTCTTATACTGAGAGTCATGTGGTGCCTGAGGTTCCTGTACAGGTCTTATACTGAGAGTCATGTGGTGCCTGAGGTTCCTGTACAGGTCTTATACTGAGAGTCATGTGGTGCCTGAGGTTCCTGTACAGGTCTCATACTGAGAGTCATGTGGTGCCTGAGGTTCCTGTACAGGTCTTATACTGAGAGTCATGTGGTGCCGGGGGTTCCTGTACAGGTCTTATACTGAGAGTCATGTGGTGCCTGAGGTTCCTGTACAGGTCTTATACTGAGAGTCATGTGGTGCCTGAGGTTCCTGTACAGGTCTTATACTGAGAGTCATGTGGTGCCGGAGGTTCCTGTACAGGCCTTATACTGAGAGTCATGTGGTGCCTGAGGTTCCTGTACAGGTCTTATACTGAGAGTCATGTGGTGCCGGAGGTTCCTGTACAGGCCTTATACTGAGAGTCATGTGGTGCCGGGGGTTCCTGTACAGGTCTTATACTGAGAGTCATGTGAGGCCGGGGGTTCCTGTACAGGTCTTATACTGAGAGTCATGTGATGCCGGGGGTTCCTGTACAGGTCTTATACTGAGAGTCATGTGGTGCCTGAGGTTCCTGTACAGGTCTTATACTGAGAGTCATGTGATGCCGGGGGTTCCTGTACAGGTCTTATACTGAGAGTCATGTGATGCCGGGGGTTCCTGTACAGGTCTTATACTGAGAGTCATGTGGTGCCTGAGGTTCCTGTACAGGTCTTATACTGAGAGTCATGTGGTGCCTGAGGTTCCTGTACAGGTCTTATACTGAGAGTCATGTGGTGCCGGAGGTTCCTGTTCAGGTCTTATACTGAGAGTCATGTGGTGCCGGGGGTTCCTGTACAGGTCTTATACTGAGAGTCATGTGGTGCCGGGGGTTCCTGTACAGGTCTTATACTGAGAGTCATGTGGTGCCGGGGGTTCCTGTACAGGTCTCATACTGGGAGTCATGTGGTGCCGGGGGTTCCTGTACAGGTCTTATACTGAGAGTCATGTGGTGCCGGGGGTTCCTGTACAGGTCTTATACTGAGAGTCATGTGGTGCCGGGGGTTCCTGTACAGGTCTTATACTGAGAGTCATGTGGTGCCTGATGTTCCTGTACAGGTCTTATACTGAGAGTCATGTGGTGCCTGAGGTTCCTGTACAGGTCCTATACTGAGAGTCATGTGGTGCCGGGGGTTCCTGTACAGGTCTTATACTGAGAGTCATGTGGTGCCTGAGGTTCCTGTACAGGTCTTATACTGAGAGTCATGTGGTGCCGGGGGTTCCTGTACAGGTCTTATACTGAGAGTCATGTGGTGCCGGGGGTTCCTGTACAGGTCTTATACTGAGAGTCATGTGGTGCCGGGGGTTCCTGTACAGGTCTTATACTGAGAGTCATGTGGTGCCGGGGGTTCCTGTACAGGTCTTATACTGAGAGTCATGTTGTGCGGGGGGTTCCTGTACAGGTCTCATACTGAGAGTCATGTGGTGCCTGAGGTTCCTGTACAGGTCTTATACTGAGAGTCATGTTGTGCCGGGGGTTCCTGTACAGGTCTCATACTGAGAGTCATGTGGTGCCTGAGGCTCCTGTACAGGTCTTATACTGAGAGTCATGTGGTGCCTGAGGTTCCTGTACAGGTCTTATACTGAGAGTCATGTGGTGCCGGGGGTTCCTGTACAGGTCTTATACTGAGAGTCATGTGGTGCCTGAGGTTCCTGTACAGGTCTTATACTGAGAGTCATGTGGTGCCTGAGGTTCCTGTACAGGTCTTATACTGAGAGTCATGTGGTGCCTGAGGTTCCTGTACAGGTCTCATACTGAGAGTCATGTGGTGCCTGAGGTTCCTGTACAGGTCTTATACTGAGAGTCATGTGGTGCCGGGGGTTCCTGTACAGGTCTTATACTGAGAGTCATGTGGTGCCTGAGGTTCCTGTACAGGTCTTATACTGAGAGTCATGTGGTGCCTGAGGTTCCTGTACAGGTCTTATACTGAGAGTCATGTGGTGCCGGAGGTTCCTGTACAGGCCTTATACTGAGAGTCATGTGGTGCCTGAGGTTCCTGTACAGGTCTTATACTGAGAGTCATGTGGTGCCGGAGGTTCCTGTACAGGCCTTATACTGAGAGTCATGTGGTGCCGGGGGTTCCTGTACAGGTCTTATACTGAGAGTCATGTGAGGCCGGGGGTTCCTGTACAGGTCTTATACTGAGAGTCATGTGATGCCGGGGGTTCCTGTACAGGTCTTATACTGAGAGTCATGTGGTGCCTGAGGTTCCTGTACAGGTCTTATACTGAGAGTCATGTGATGCCGGGGGTTCCTGTACAGGTCCTATACTGAGAGTCATGTGATGCCGGGGGTTCCTGTACAGGTCTTATACTGAGAGTCATGTGGTGCCTGAGGTTCCTGTACAGGTCTTATACTGAGAGTCATGTGGTGCCTGAGGTTCCTGTACAGGTCTTATACTGAGAGTCATGTGGTGCCGGAGGTTCCTGTTCAGGTCTTATACTGAGAGTCATGTGGTGCCGGGGGTTCCTGTACAGGTCTTATACTGAGAGTCATGTGGTGCCGGGGGTTCCTGTACAGGTCTTATACTGAGAGTCATGTGGTGCCGGGGGTTCCTGTACAGGTCTCATACTGGGAGTCATGTGGTGCCGGGGGTTCCTGTACAGGTCTTATACTGAGAGTCATGTGGTGCCGGGGGTTCCTGTACAGGTCTTATACTGAGAGTCATGTGGTGCCGGGGGTTCCTGTACAGGTCTTATACTGAGAGTCATGTGGTGCCTGATGTTCCTGTACAGGTCTTATACTGAGAGTCATGTGGTGCCTGAGGTTCCTGTACAGGTCCTATACTGAGAGTCATGTGGTGCCGGGGGTTCCTGTACAGGTCTTATACTGAGAGTCATGTGGTGCCTGAGGTTCCTGTACAGGTCTTATACTGAGAGTCATGTGGTGCCGGGGGTTCCTGTACAGGTCTTATACTGAGAGTCATGTGGTGCCGGGGGTTCCTGTACAGGTCTTATACTGAGAGTCATGTGGTGCCGGGGGTTCCTGTACAGGTCTTATACTGAGAGTCATGTGGTGCCGGGGGTTCCTGTACAGGTCTTATACTGAGAGTCATGTTGTGCCGGGGGTTCCTGTACAGGTCTCATACTGAGAGTCATGTGGTGCCTGAGGTTCCTGTACAGGTCTTATACTGAGAGTCATGTTGTGCCGGGGGTTCCTGTACAGGTCTCATACTGAGAGTCATGTGGTGCCTGAGGCTCCTGTACAGGTCTTATACTGAGAGTCATGTGGTGCCGGGGGTTCCTGTACAGGTCTTATACTGAGAGTCATGTGGTGCCTGAGGTTCCTGTACAGGTCTTATACTGAGAGTAATGTGGTGCCGGGGGTTCCTGTACAGGTCTTATACTGAGAGTCATGTGGTGCCGGGGGTTCCTGTACAGGTCTTATACTGAGAGTCATGTTGTGCCGGGGGTTCCTGTACAGGTCTCATACTGAGAGTCATGTGGTGCCTGAGGTTCCTGTACAGGTCTTATACTGAGAGTCATGTGGTGCCGGGGGTTCCTGTACAGGTCTTATACTGAGAGTCATGTGGTGCCTGAGGTTCCTGTACAGGTCTTATACTGAGAGTCATGTGGTGCCGGAGGTTCCTGTACAGGCCTTATACTGAGAGTCATGTGGTGCCGGGGGTTCCTGTACAGGTCTTATACTGAGAGTCATGTGGTGCCGGGGGTTCCTGTACAGGTCTCATACTGAGAGTCTTGTGGTGCCTGAGGTTCCTGTACAGGTCTTATACTGAGAGTCATGTGATGCCGGGGGTTCCTGTACAGGTCTTATACTGAGAGTCATGTGGTGCCGGGGGTTCCTGTACAGGTCTTATACTGAGAGTCATGTGATGCCGGGGGTTCCTGTACAGGTCTTATACTGAGAGTCATGTGATGCCGGGGGTTCCTGTACAGGTCTTATACTGAGAGTCATGTGATGCCGGGGGTTCCTGTACAGGTCTTATACTGAGAGTCATGTGGTGCCTGAGGTTCCTGTACAGGTCTTATACTGAGAGTCATGTGATGCCGGGGGTTCCTGTACAGGTCTTATACTGAGAGTCATGTGATGCCGGGGGTTCCTGTACAGGTCTTATACTGAGAGTCATGTGGTGCCGGGGGTTCCTGTACAGGTCTTATACTGAGAGTCATGTGGTGCCTGAGGTTCCTGTACAGGTCTTATACTGAGAGTCATGTGGTGCCGGGGGTTCCTGTACAGGTCTTATACTGAGAGTCATGTGGTGCCGGGGGTTCCTTTACAGGTCTTATACTGAGAGTCATGTGGTGCCGGGGGTTCCTGTACAGGTCTTATACTGAGAGTCATGTGGTGCCGGGGGTTCCTGTACAGGTCTTATACTGAGAGTCATGTGGTGCCGGGGGTTCCTGTACAGGTCTTATACTGAGAGTCATGTTGTGCCGGGGGTTCCTGTACAGGTCTCACACTGAGAGTCATGTGGTGCCTGAGGTTCCTGTACAGGTCTTATACTGAGAGTCATGTTGTGCCGGGGGTTCCTGTACAGGTCTCACACTGAGAGTCATGTGGTGCCTGAGGCTCCTGTACAGGTCTTATACTGAGAGTCATGTGGTGCCGGGGGTTCCTGTACAGGTCTTATACTGAGAGTCATGTGGTGCCTGAGGTTCCTGTACAGGTCTTATACTGAGAGTCATGTGGTGCCTGAGGTTCCTGTACAGGTCTTATACTGAGAGTCATGTGGTGCCGGGGGTTCCTGTACAGGTCTTATACTGAGAGTCATGTGGTGCCGGGGGTTCCTGTACAGGTCTTATACTGAGAGTCATGTGGTGCCGGGGGTTCCTGTACAGATCTTATACTGAGAGTCATGTTGTGCCGGGGGTTCCTGTACAGGTCTCATACTGAGAGTCATGTGGTGCCTGAGGTTCCTGTACAGGTCTTATACTGAGAGTCATGTGGTGCCGGGGGTTCCTGTACAGGTCTTATACTGAGAGTCATGTGGTGCCGGGGGTTCCTGTACAGGTCTTATACTGATAGTCATGTGATGCCGGGGGTTCCTGTACAGGTCTTATACTGAGAGTCATGTGATGCCGGGGGTTCCTGTACAGGTCTTATACTGAGAGTCATGTGATGCCGGGGGTTCCTGTACAGGTCTTATACTGAGAGTCATGTGGTGCCTGAGGTTCCTGTACAGGTCTTATACTGAGAGTCATGTGATGCCGGGGGTTCCTGTACAGGTCTTATACTGAGAGTCATGTGATGCCGGGGGTTCCTGTACAGGTCTTATACTGAGAGTCATGTGGTGCCGGGGGTTCCTGTACAGGTCTTATACTGAGAGTCATGTGGTGCCTGAGGTTCCTGTACAGGTCTTATACTGAGAGTCATGTGGTGCCGGGGGTTCCTTTACAGGTCTTATACTGAGAGTCATGTGGTGCCGGGGGTTCCTGTACAGGTCTTATACTGAGAGTCATGTGGTGCCGGGGGTTCCTGTACAGGTCTTATACTGAGAGTCATGTGGTGCCGGGGGTTCCTGTACAGGTCTTATACTGAGAGTCATGTTGTGCCGGGGGTTCCTGTACAGGTCTCACACTGAGAGTCATGTGGTGCCTGAGGTTCCTGTACAGGTCTTATACTGAGAGTCATGTTGTGCCGGGGGTTCCTGTACAGGTCTCACACTGAGAGTCATGTGGTGCCTGAGGCTCCTGTACAGGTCTTATACTGAGAGTCATGTGGTGCCGGGGGTTCCTGTACAGGTCTTATACTGAGAGTCATGTGGTGCCTGAGGTTCCTGTACAGGTCTTATACTGAGAGTCATGTGGTGCCTGAGGTTCCTGTACAGGTCTTATACTGAGAGTCATGTGGTGCCGGGGGTTCCTGTACAGGTCTTATACTGAGAGTCATGTGGTGCCGGGGGTTCCTGTACAGGTCTTATACTGAGAGTCATGTGGTGCCGGGGGTTCCTGTACAGATCTTATACTGAGAGTCATGTTGTGCCGGGGGTTCCTGTACAGGTCTCATACTGAGAGTCATGTGGTGCCTGAGGTTCCTGTACAGGTCTTATACTGAGAGTCATGTGGTGCCGGGGGTTCCTGTACAGGTCTTATACTGAGAGTCATGTGGTGCCTGAGGTTCCTGTACAGGTCTTATACTGAGAGTCATGTGGTGCCGGAGGTTCCTGTACAGGCCTTATACTGAGAGTCATGTGGTGCCGGGGGTTCCTGTACAGGTCTTATACTGAGAGTCATGTGGTGCCTGAGGTTCCTGTACAGGTCTTATACTGAGAGTCATGTGGTGCCGGGGGTTCCTGTACAGGTCTCATACTGAGAGTCTTGTGGTGCCTGAGGTTCCTGTACAGGTCTTATACTGAGAGTCATGTGATGCCGGGGGTTCCTGTACAGGTCTTATACTGAGAGTCATGTGGCGCCGGGGGTTCCTGTACAGGTCTTATACTGAGAGTCATGTGATGCCGGGGGTTCCTGTACAGGTCTTATACTGAGAGTCATGTGGTGCCTGAGGTTCCTGTACAGGTCTTATACTGAGAGTCATGTGGTGCCTGAGGTTCCTGTACAGGTCTTATACTGAGAGTCATGTGGTGCCAGGGGTTCCTGTACAGGTCTTATACTGAGAGTCATGTGATGCCGGGGGTTCCTGTACAGGTCTTATACTGAGAGTCATGTGATGCCGGGGGTTCCTGTACAGGTCTTATACTGAGAGTCATGTGGTGCCTGAGGTTCCTGTACAGGTCTTATACTGAGAGTCATGTGATGCCGGGGGTTCCTGTACAGGTCTTATACTGAGAGTCATGTGATGCCGGGGGTTCCTGTACAGGTCTTATACTGAGAGTCATGTGGTGCCTGAGGTTCCTGTACAGGTCTTATACTGAGAGTCATGTGGTGCCTGAGGTTCCTGTACAGGTCTTATACTGAGAGTCATGTGGTGCCGGAGGTTCCTGTACAGGTCTTATACTGAGAGTCATGTGGTGCCGGGGGTTCCTGTACAGGTCTCATACTGGGAGTCATGTGGTGCCGGGGGTTCCTGTACAGGTCTTATACTGAGAGTCATGTGGTGCCTGAGGTTCCTGTACAGGTCTTATACTGAGAGTCATGTGGTTCCTGATGTTCCTGTACAGGTCTTATACTGAGAGTCATGTGGTGCCTGAGGTTCCTGTACAGGTCTTATACTGAGAGTCATGTGGTGCCGGGGGTTCCTGTACAGGTCTTATACTGAGAGTCATGTGGTGCCGGGGGTTCCTGTACAGGTCTTATACTGAGAGTCATGTGGTGCCTGAGGTTCCTGTACAGGTCTTATACTGAGAGTCATGTGGTGCCTGAGGTTCCTGTACAGGTCTTATACTGAGAGTCATGTGGTGCCGGGGGTTCCTGTACAGGTCTTATACTGAGAGTCATGTGGTGCCGGGGGTTCCTGTACAGGTCTTATACTGAGAGTCATGTGGTGCCGGGGGTTCCTGTACAGGTCTTATACTGAGAGTCATGTTGTGCCGGGGGTTCCTGTACAGGTCTCATACTGAGAGTCATGTGGTGCCTGAGGTTCCTGTACAGGTCTTATACTGAGAGTCATGTGGTGCCGGGGGTTCCTGTACAGGTCTTATACTGAGAGCCATGTGGTGCCTGAGGTTCCTGTACAGGTCTTATACTGAGAGTCATGTGGTGCCTGAGGTTCCTGTACAGGTCTTATACTGAGAGTCATGTGGTGCCGGAGGTTCCTGTACAGGCCTTATACTGAGAGTCATGTGGTGCCTGAGGTTCCTGTACAGGTCTTATACTGAGAGTCATGTGGTGCCGGAGGTTCCTGTACAGGCCTTATACTGAGAGTCATGTGGTGCCGGGGGTTCCTGTACAGGTCTTATACTGAGAGTCATGTGGTGCCTGAGGTTCCTGTACAGGTCTTATACTGAGAGTCATGTGGTACCGGAGGTTCCTGTACAGGCCTTATACTGAGAGTCATGTGGTGCCGGGGGTCCCTGTACAGGTCTTATACTGAGAGTCATGTGGTGCCTGAGGTTCCTGTACAAGTCTTATACTGAGAGTCATGTGGTGCCGGAGGTTCCTGTACAGGCCTTATACTGAGAGTCATGTGGTGCCTGAGGTTCCTGTACAGGTCTTGTACTGAGAGTCATGTGGTGCCGGGGGTTCCTGTACAGGTCTTATACTGAGAGTCATGTGGTGCCTGAGGTTCCTGTACAGGTCTTATACTGAGAGTCATGTGGTGCCAGGGGTTCCTGTACAGGTCTTATACTGAGAGTCATGTGAGGCCGGGGGTTCCTGTACAGGTCTTATACTGAGAGTCATGTGATGCCGGGGGTTCCTGTACAGGTCTTATACTGAGAGTCATGTGGTGCCTGAGGTTCCTGTACAGGTCTTATACTGAGAGTCATGTGATGCCGGGGGTTCCTGTACAGGTCTTATACTGAGAGTCATGTGATGCCGGGGGTTCCTGTACAGGTCTTATACTGAGAGTCATGTGGTGCCTGAGGTTCCTGTACAGGTCTTATACTGAGAGTCATGTGGTGCCTGAGGTTCCTGTACAGGTCTTATACTGAGAGTCATGTGGTGCCGGAGGTTCCTGTACAGGTCTTATACTGAGAGTCATGTGGTGCCGGGGGTTCCTGTACAGGTCTTATACTGAGAGTCATGTGGTGCCGGGGGTTCCTGTACAGGTCTTATACTGAGAGTCATGTGGTGCCGGGGGTTCCTGTACAGGTCTCATACTGGGAGTCATGTGGTGCCGGGGGTTCCTGTACAGGTCTTATACTGAGAGTCATGTGGTGCCGGGGGTTCCTGTACAGGTCTTATACTGAGAGTCATGTGGTGCCGGGGGTTCCTGTACAGGTCTTATACTGAGAGTCATGTGGTGCCTGATGTTCCTGTACAGGTCTTATACTGAGAGTCATGTGGTGCCTGAGGTTCCTGTACAGGTCTTATACTGAGAGTCATGTGGTGCCGGGGGTTCCTGTACAGGTCTTATACTGAGAGTCATGTGGTGCCTGAGGTTCCTGTACAGGTCTTATACTGAGAGTCATGTGGTGCCGGGGGTTCCTGTACAGGTCTTATACTGAGAGTCATGTGGTGCCGGGGGTTCCTGTACAGGTCTTATACTGAGAGTCATGTGGTGCCGGGGGTTCCTGTACAGGTCTTATACTGAGAGTCATGTGGTGCCGGGGGTTCCTGTACAGGTCTTATACTGAGAGTCATGTTGTGCCGGGGGTTCCTGTACAGGTCTCATACTGAGAGTCATGTGGTGCCTGAGGTTCCTGTACAGGTCTTATACTGAGAGTCATGTTGTGCCGGGGGTTCCTGTACAGGTCTCATACTGAGAGTCATGTGGTGCCTGAGGCTCCTGTACAGGTCTTATACTGAGAGTCATGTGGTGCCGGGGGTTCCTGTACAGGTCTTATACTGAGAGTCATGTGGTGCCTGAGGTTCCTGTACAGGTCTTATACTGAGAGTAATGTGGTGCCGGGGGTTCCTGTACAGGTCTTATACTGAGAGTCATGTGGTGCCGGGGGTTCCTGTACAGGTCTTATACTGAGAGTCATGTGGTGCCGGGGGTTCCTGTACAGGTCTTATACTGAGAGTCATGTTGTGCCGGGGGTTCCTGTACAGGTCTCATACTGAGAGTCATGTGGTGCCTGAGGTTCCTGTACAGGTCTTATACTGAGAGTCATGTGGTGCCGGGGGTTCCTGTACAGGTCTTATACTGAGAGTCATGTGGTGCCTGAGGTTCCTGTACAGGTCTTATACTGAGAGTCATGTGGTGCCGGAGGTTCCTGTACAGGCCTTATACTGAGAGTCATGTGGTGCCGGGGGTTCCTGTACAGGTCTTATACTGAGAGTCATGTGGTGCCTGAGGTTCCTGTACAGGTCTCATACTGAGAGTCTTGTGGTGCCTGAGGTTCCTGTACAGGTCTTATACTGAGAGTCATGTGATGCCGGGGGTTCCTGTACAGGTCTTATACTGAGAGTCATGTGGTGCCGGGGGTTCCTGTACAGGTCTTATACTGAGAGTCATGTGATGCCGGGGGTTCCTGTACAGGTCTTATACTGAGAGTCATGTGATGCCGGGGGTTCCTGTACAGGTCTTATACTGAGAGTCATGTGATGCCGGGGGTTCCTGTACAGGTCTTATACTGAGAGTCATGTGATGCCGGGATTCCTGTACAGGTCTTATACTGAGAGTCATGTGATGCCGGGGGTTCCTGTACAGGTCTTATACTGAGAGTCATGTGATGCCGGGGGTTCCTGTACAGGTCTTATACTGAGAGTCATGTGGTGCCTGAGGTTCCTGTACAGGTCTTATACTGAGAGTCATGTGATGCCGGGGGTTCCTGTACAGGTCTTATACTGAGAGTCATGTGATGCCGGGGGTTCCTGTACAGGTCTTATACTGAGAGTCATGTGGTGCCGGGGGTTCCTGTACAGGTCTTATACTGAGAGTCATGTGGTGCCGGGGGTTCCTGTACAGGTCTTATACTGAGAGTCATGTGGTGCCGGGGGTTCCTGTACAGGTCTTATACTGAGAGTCATGTGGTGCCGGGGGTTCCTGTACAGGTCTTATACTGAGAGTCATGTGGTGCCGGGGGTTCCTGTACAGGTCTTATACTGAGAGTCATGTTGTGCCGGGGGTTCCTGTACAGGTCTCATACTGAGAGTCATGTGGTGCCTGAGGTTCCTGTACAGGTCTTATACTGAGAGTCATGTTGTGCCGGGGGTTCCTGTACAGGTCTCACACTGAGAGTCATGTGGTGCCTGAGGCTCCTGTACAGGTCTTATACTGAGAGTCATGTGGTGCCTGAGGTTCCTGTACAGGTCTTATACTGAGAGTCATGTGGTGCCGGGGGTTCCTGTACAGGTCTTATACTGAGAGTCATGTGGTGCCGGGGGTTCCTGTACAGGTCTTATACTGAGAGTCATGTGGTGCCGGGGGTTCCTGTACAGGTCTTATACTGAGAGTCATGTTGTGCCGGGGGTTCCTGTACAGGTCTCATACTGAGAGTCATGTGGTGCCTGAGGTTCCTGTACAGGTCTTATACTGAGAGTCATGTGGTGCCGGGGGTTCCTGTACAGGTCTTATACTGAGAGTCATGTGGTGCCTGAGGTTCCTGTACAGGTCTTATACTGAGAGTCATGTGGTGCCGGAGGTTCCTGTACAGGCCTTATACTGAGAGTCATGTGGTGCCGGGGGTTCCTGTACAGGTCTTATACTGAGAGTCATGTGGTGCCTGAGGTTCCTGTACAGGTCTTATACTGAGAGTCATGTGGTGCCTGAGGTTCCTGTACAGGTCTTATACTGAGAGTCATGTGGTGCCGGGGGTTCCTGTACAGGTCTTATACTGAGAGTCAAGTGGTGCCGGGGGTTCCTGTACAGGTCTTATACTGAGAGTCATGTGGTGCCGGGGGTTCCTGTACAGGTCTTATACTGAGAGTCATGTGGTGCCGGGGGTTCCTGTACAGGTCTTATACTGAGAGTCATGTGGTGCCTGAGGTTCCTGTACAGGTCTTATACTGAGAGTCATGTGGTGCCGGGGGTTCCTGTACAGGTCTTATACTGAGAGTCATGTGGTGCCGGGGGTTCCTGTACAGGTCTTATACTGAGAGTCATGTTGTGCCGGGGGTTCCTGTACAGGTCTTATACTGAGAGTCATGTGGTGCCGGGGGTTCCTGTACAGGTCTTATACTGAGAGTCATGTGGTGCCTGAGGTTCCTGTACAGGTCTTATACTGAGAGTCATGTGGTGCCGGAGGTTCCTGTACAGGCCTTATACTGAGAGTCATGTGGTGCCGGGGGTTCCTGTACAGGTCTTATACTGAGAGTCATGTGGTGCCTGAGGTTCCTGTACAGGTCTTATACTGAGAGTCATGTGGTGCCGGGGGTTCCTGTACAGGTCTCATACTGAGAGTCTTGTGGTGCCTGAGGTTCCTGTACAGGTCTTATACTGAGAGTCATGTGATGCCGGGGGTTCCTGTACAGGTCTTATACTGAGAGTCATGTGGTGCCAGGGGTTCCTGTACAGGTCTTATACTGAGAGTCATGTGATACCGGGGGTTCCTGTACAGGTCTTATACTGAGAGTCATGTGATGCCGGGGGTTCCTGTACAGGTCTTATACTGAGAGTCATGTGATGCCGGGGGTTCCTGTACAGGTCTTATACTGAGAGTCATGTGGTGCCTGAGGTTCCTGTACAGGTCTTATACTGAGAGTCATGTGATGCCGGGGGTTCCTGTACAGGTCTTATACTGAGAGTCATGTGGTGCCTGAGGTTCCTGTACAGGTCTTATACTGAGAGTCATGTGGTGCCGGGGGTTCCTGTACAGGTCTTATACTGAGAGTCAAGTGGTGCCGGGGGTTCCTCTACAGGTCTTATACTGAGAGTCATGTGGTGCCGGGGGTTCCTCTACAGGTCTTATACTGAGAGTCATGTGGTTCCGGGGGTTCCCGTACAGGTCTTATACTGAGAGTCATGTGGTGCCGGGGGTTCCTGTACAGGTCTTATACTGAGAGTCATGTGGTGCCGGGGGTTCCCGTACAGGTCTTATACTGAGAGTCATGTGGTGCCGGGGGTTCCCGTACAGGTCTTATACTGAGAGTCATGTGGTGCCGGGGGTTCCCGTACAGGTCTTATACTGAGAGTCATGTGGTGCCGGGGGTTCCTGTACAGGTCTTATACTGAGAGTCATGTGGTGCCGGGGGTTCCCGTACAGGTCTTATACTGAGAGTCATGTGGTGCCTGAGGTTCCTGTACAGGTCTTATACTGAGAGTCGTGTGGTGCCGGGGGTTCCTGTACAGGTCTTATACTGAGAGTCATGTGGTGCCGGGGGTTCCTGTACAGGTCTTATACTGAGAGTCATGTGGTGCCGGGGGTTCCCGTACAGGTCTTATACTGAGAGTCATGTGGTGCCGGGGGTTCCTGTACAGGTCTTATACTGAGAGTCATGTGGTGCCGGGGGTTCCTCTACAGGTCTTATACTGAGAGTCATGTGGTGCCGGAGGTTCCCGTACAGGTCTTATACTGAGAGTCATGTGGTGCCGGGGGTTCCCGTACAGGTCTTATACTGAGAGTCATGTGGTGCCGGGGGTTCCCGTACAGGTCTTATACTGAGAGTCATGTGGTGCCGGGGGTTCCTCTACAGGTCTTATACTGAGAGTCATGTGGTGCCGGAGGTTCCCGTACAGGTCTTATACTGAGAGTCATGTGGTGCCGGGGGTTCCTGTACAGGTCTTATACTGAGAGTCATGTGGTGCCGGGGGTTCCCGTACAGGTCTTATACTGAGAGTCATGTGGTGCCGGGGGTTCCTGTACAGGTCTTATACTGAGAGTCATGTGGTGCCGGGGGTTCCTGTACAGGCCTTATACTGAGAGTCATGTGGTGCCGGGGGTTCCTCTACAGGTCTTATACTGAGAGTCATGTGGTGCCGGGGGTTCCTGTACAGGTCTTATACTGAGAGTCATGTGGTGCCGGGGGTTCCTGTACAGGCCTTATACTGAGAGTCATGTGGTGCCGGGGGTTCCTCTACAGGTCTTATACTGAGAGTCATGTGGTGCCGGGGGTTCCTGTACAGGTCTTACAGCAGATGACAGACGCTTGAGTCAGAAGTAGAATTTTAAATTTGATTCTAAACTGGACAGGAGCCAGTGAAGAGACTCCAGCACCGGCGTAATGTTCTCTCTTCTTTTAGTTCCTGTTGTAATCTTGCTGCTGCATTTTGAACCAGTTAAAGCTTTTTATGGAGCTTTAAGGACACGCTGACCTCCAGCACATTGACCTCCAGCACAAAGACCTCCAGCACAATGACCTCCAGCACAATGACGTCCAGCACAATGACCTCGGTTTGTTCAGGGTTAAGAAGCAGATCATTAAGTGTCCTCCAGGTTTTTATCTCCTTCACACGAGCTCTAAGTCTGTCTCCTTGATCGCTCTGATCAGGTTCATTGATAAATACAGCTGAGTGTCATCTGCATCTGATCATGTGACCTGATCATGTGACCTAACGGCAGCATATAAAGAGGAAACAGAACTGGACCCAGTACTGACCCCTGAGGAACACTGTAAGTGACTTTAGAACAAGGGGAGGAGCTAAGGTTTACGTGAACAAACTGGTACCAGCTGAGGGCGGGGCCTCTGAGGGCGGGGCCTCTGCAGTAGAATGTAGGAGTGAGACCATCGTCAATGATTTCAATACATTTCTAGGACAAATACTAAATATATGAAACACAAATGAAAGAACGCAGAAGAAAAGTGGGAGGAGCTTAAAGTCACATGTTTGGAGAGATGTTTCTTCATAACTCCAGGTCAAAGGTCAAAGGTCTCATTCTTCACAAATACAACTGTTGTAGAAACAGCGCCACCAGGAGGTGAACCACTGTCACATGACCTGGGAGTGTGGGTCTCAAAGCTCAGGCCGTGTGGTTAGAGGGTGCGATGAACCCCATAACCACAGCAACGTTTAGACCAAGAGAAAAACATCTGGAAATGGACTCATTTAACCCGAATTTAGTTTCACTCGGCCACTTTTGTTTTTAGTGTAAAAATAAAGAAGGAAAATTGAACAATCCAGAAAAAACTTTATTTCAGTTTTATTTATTATAGAATGTGACACTTTAGACCAAAAGTCACTCCAGGAAACCAGGTCTAAACCAGGTCTGAACCAGGTCTGAACCAGGTCTGAACCAGGTCTGAACCAGGTCTAAACCAGGTCTGAACCAGGTCTGAACCAGGTCTAAACCAGGTCTAAACCAGGTCTGAACCAGGTCTGAACCAGGTCTGAACCAGGTCTAAACCAGGTCTAAACCAGGTCTGAACCAGGTCTGAACCAGGTCTGAACCAGGTCTGAACCAGGTCTGAACCAGGTCTGAACCAGGTCTAAACCAGGTCTAAACCAGGTCTGAACCAGGTCTGAACCAGGTCTGAACCAGGTCTAAACCAGGTCTGAACCAGGTCTGAACCAGGTCTAAACCAGGTCTGAACCAGGTCTGAACCAGGTCTGAACCAGGTCTGAACCAGGTCTGAACCAGGTCTGAACCAGGTCTGAACCAGGTCTAAACCAGGACCGAACCAGGACCAAACCAGGTCTAAACCAGGTCTGAACCAGGTCTAAACCAGGTCTGAACCAGGTCTGAACCAGGTCTGAACCAGGTCTGAACCAGGTCTAAACCAGGTCTGAACCAGGTCTGAACCAGGTCTAAACCAGGTCTAAACCAGGTCTAAACCAGGTCTGAACCAGGTCTAAACCAGGTCTGAACCAGGTCTGAACCAGGTCTGAACCAGGTCTAAACCAGGTCTGAACCAGGTCTGAACCAGGTCTGAACCAGGTCTGAACCAGGTCTAAACCAGGTCTGAACCAGGTCTGAACCAGGTCTAAACCAGGTCTAAACCAGGTCTAAACCAGGTCTGAACCAGGTCTAAACCAGGTCTGAACCAGGTCTGAACCAGGTCTGAACCAGGTCTAAACCAGGTCTGAACCAGGTCTGAACCAGGTCTGAACCAGGTCTAAACCAGGTCTGAACCAGGTCTGAACCAGGTCTGAACCAGGTCTGAACCAGGTCTAAACCAGGTCTGAACCAGGTCTGAACCAGGTCTGAACCAGGTCTGAACCAGGTCTGAACCAGGTCTAAACCAGGTCTGAACCAGGTCTGAACCAGGTCTGAACCAGGTCTAAACCAGGTCTAAACCAGGTCTGAACCAGGTCTGAACCAGGTCTGAACCAGGTCTAAACCAGGTCTGAACCAGGTCTGAACCAGGTCTGAACCAGGTCTGAACCAGGACTAAACCAGGACTAAACCAGGACTAAACCAGGTCTAAACCAGGTCTAAACCAGGTTTCAGAAGTTGAGTTTTTGGTTTTGGCAGAACATTTTGAAGCAGTAGAAAACAAAGTACAAATCCAGCATTTCAGATTAAAAAAAACATTTCAGAACGGCATTTATCAGGCACAAAAGAAGGTATGAAAGTGCTACAGCTAAGGCTAATGCGAATGCTAACGTTCTGTGAATACATTTCATGTTTAAGGCGTGTGGTTTAAGGCGTGTGGTTTAATTGCAGAGATTAAAGCTTTAAGAGGCAAAAGTGCAGTTAGTTGAAAGGAGTGCTAAAGGCTACAAGCTAACGCTACCACAACGGGTTAAATACTGCTCTGCTCTCTGATTGGCTCACACACCTCAGCTGCTCTCTGATTGGCCCCTACACTTACAGCAGCAGAGATAGACCCGCCTCCCAATCACACGCAAGCGTTTGTCGCCGCGGCAACATAGCTCTGATTTATATCAAGTTGACTTCAGTTTACGACATTTGAGAAACAAATGAATCAAAGCTTTGTATTTCCTTCTGCGACCGACCGTTAGCCGCTAAAGCTAAAGCTAAAGCTAAAGCAGAGTAAATCCAGTCGTTTCACTAAATGTAATTTTAAACAACTCTTTTAATAAAAGCAAATTTTCAATGAATTATTACATGTTTAAGTTGTTTTAAACTATAGCATTTACCATTAACCCTCAAGTACTAAAGTTATGTCAGGAATATTTCATTTAGCATGGCCCTCAGGGGCCTCTCAGTCCCTCCTCTCAGGTCCCTCCTCTCAGGTCCCTCCTCTCAGGGCCCTCCTCTCGGGTCCCTCCTCTCGGGTCCCTCCTCTCGGGTCCCTCCTCTCGGGTCCCTCCTCTCAGGGGCCCTCCTCTCAGGGGCCCTCCTCTCAGGGGCCCTCCTCTCAGGGGCCCTCCTCTCAGGGGCCCTCCTCTCAGGGGCCTCTCAGGCCCTCCTCTCAGGTCCCTCCTCTCAGGTCCCTCCTCTCAGGGGCCCTCCTCTCAGGGGCCCTCCTCTCAGGGGCCCTCCTCTCAGGCCCTCCTCTCAGGTCCCTCCTCTCAGGTCCCTCCTCTCAGGGGCCTCTCAGGTCCCTCCTCTCAGGCCCTCCTCTCAGGTCCCTCCTCTCAGGGTCCCTCCTCTCAGGTCCCTCCTCTCAGGTCCCTCCTCTCAGGTCCCTCCTCTCAGGTCCCTCCTCTCAGGTCCCTCCTCTCAGGTCCCTCCTCTCAGGGGCCCTCCTCTCAGGGGCCCTCCTCTCAGGGGCCCTCCTCTCAGGGGCCCTCCTCTCAGGGGCCCTCCTCTCAGGGGCCCTCCTCTCAGGTCCCTCCTCTCAGGGGCCCTCCTCTCAGGGGCCGGAGGTACTCTTGGATTGGTCCCTTCTTAAAGTAACAGTAATATTACATTAATATTAGATTCATATTAGAACATAAGTCATATGGAGACTGTGAAGTGCATGATGGGAGTTGTAGTTTATGTCACGTGACCTCAGAACTCCTGTTGGTTTTTGTTGGAAAATCACAGATAACTGAATTTAGACATTTTACTGCTGATGACGTCATAAGTGTATAAAAGTGTTTAAGTGTTGGTAGAGCGCCCGCCGGAGGAGCGCCCCCGCCGGAGGAGCGCCCCCGCCGGAGGAGCGCCCCCGCCGGAGCGGAGCTGGAACTACAACCAGAGATCATGAGGGGAAAGAGGGCGGGGCCCAATAAGGTCAATAATAGGTATTCACTTTGAGTTTCTGAGGTCACGTGACTGTGGCGTGGTTTTGGGAGGAGGTGGGCGTCGTCCTCATTTGAATATGCAGATGGTCCCCGACTCTGGGAGTTGTAGTTCTTGTAGTTCTTGTAGTTCTTGTAGTTCTTGTAGTTCTTGTAGTTTACTTCTTCTCTGGAGGTTTGAGTGGATCCAGAGCTCTGGCCTTAAAGTGAGACACGAGCTGAGAAGGAACTTCAGCCAGAACCGAAGAAGCCAGAGCCGCCATGGGAGACTGAGGAGCAGAGTACAAGTACTGTGAGTACTGTGACTGTGAGTACTGTGAGTACTGTGAGTACTGAGAGTACTGAGAGTACTGAGAGTACTGAGAGTACTGAGAGTACTGAGAGTACTGTGAGTACTGTGAGTACTGTGAGTACTGTGAGTACTGAGAGTACTGAGAGTACTGAGAGTAGAAGTACTGTGAGTACTGTGAGTACTGTGAGTACTGTGAGTACTGCGAGTACTGCGAGTACTGCGAGTACTGCGAGTACTGCGAGTACTGCGAGTACTGTGAGTACTGAGAGTACTGAGAGTACTGAGAGTACTGAGAGTACTGAGAGTACTGTGAGTACTGTGAGTACTGTGAGTACTGTGAGTACTGAGAGTACTGAGAGTACTGAGAGTACTGAGAGTACTGAGAGTAGAAGTACTGTGAGTACTGTGAGTACTGTGAGTACTGTGAGTACTGCGAGTACTGCGAGTACTGTGAGTACTGTGAGTACTGAAAGTACTGAGAGTACTGAGAGTACTGAGAGTACTGAGAGTACTGTGAGTACTGAGAGTACTGTGAGTACAAGTACTGTGAGTACTGAGAGTACTGTGAGTACAAGTACTGTGAGTACTGAGAGTACTGTGAGTACAAGTACTGAGAGTACTGAGAGTACTGAGAGTACTGAGAGTACTGTGAGTACTGAGAGTACTGTGAGTACTGTGAGTACTGAGAGTACTGTGAGTACTGTGAGTACTGTGAGTACAAGTACTGTGAGTACTGTGAGTACTGAGTACTGTGAGTACTGTGAGTACAAGTACTGCGAGTACTGAGTACTGTGAGTACTGTGAGTACTGTGAGTACTGCGAGTACTGCGAGTACTGTGAGTACTGTGAGTACTGCGAGTACTGTGAGTACTGTGAGTACAAGTACTGTGAGTACAAGTACTGTGAGTACTGAGTACTGTGAGTACTGAGTACTGTGAGTACAAGTACTGTGAGTACGAGTACTGTGAGTACAAGTACTGTGAGTACTGTGAGTACAAGTACTGTGAGTACAAGTACTGCGAGTACAAGTACTGCGAGTACTGAGTACTGTGAGTACTGAGAGTACAAGTACTGTGAGTACTGAGTACTGTGAGTACTGTGAGTACAAGTACTGTGAGAGCGGCGCGTGAGAGGCCTTTCCTCACCTCTTTAAACTCCTCACCTCTTTAAACGCTCTTTCCTCACCTCTTTGAACGCTCTTTCCTCACCTCTTTGAACGCTCTTTCCTCACCTCTTTGAACGCTCTTTCCTCACCTCTTTGAACTCTCTTTCCTCACCTCTTTAAACGCTCTTTCCTCACCTCTTTAAACGCTCTTTCCTCACCTCTTTAAACGCTCTTTCCTCACCTCTTTGAACGCTCTTTCCTCACCTCTTTGAACTCTCTTTCCTCACCTCTTTGAACTCTCTTTCCTCACCTCTTTAAACGCTCTTTCCTCACCTCTTTAAACGCTCTTTCCTCACCTCTTTGAACTCTCTTTCCTCACCTCTTTAAACGCTCTTTCCTCACCTCTTTGAACGCTCTTTCCTCACCTCTTTAAACGCTCTTTCCTCACCTCTTTGAACGCTCTTTCCTCACCTCTTTAAACGCTCTTTCCTCACCTCTTTAAACGCTCTTTCCTCACCTCTTTAAACGCTCTTTCCTCACCTCTTTAAACGCTCTTTCCTCACCTCTTTAAACGCTCTTTCCTCACCTCTTTGAACGCTCTTTCCTCACCTCTTTAAACGCTCTTTCCTCACCTCTTTAAACGCTCTTTCCTCACCTCTTTAAACGCTCTTTCCTCACCTCTTTGAACGCTCTTTCCTCACCTCTTTGAACGCTCTTTCCTCACCTCTTTGAACGCTCTTTCCTCACCTCTTTGAACGCTCTTTCCTCACCTCTTTAAACGCTCTTTCCTCACCTCTTTAAACGCTCTTTCCTCACCTCTTTAAACGCTCTTTCCTCACCTCTTTGAACGCTCTTTCCTCACCTCTTTAAACGCTCTTTCCTCACCTCTTTGAACGCTCTTTCCTCACCTCTTTGAACGCTCTTTCCTCACCTCTTTAAACGCTCTTTCCTCACCTCTTTAAACGCTCTTTCCTCACCTCTTTGAACGCTCTTTCCTCACCTCTTTAAACGCTCTTTCGTCACCTCTTTAAACGCTCTTTCCTCACCTCTTTAAACGCTCTTTCCTCACCGCTTTAAACGCTCTTTCCTCACCGCTTTAAACGCTCTTTCCTCACCTCTTCAAACGCTCTTTCCTCACCGCTTTAAACGCT